>NC_003489.1:0-16497 GCF_001660625.3 Ictalurus punctatus | reverse complement strand
GCAGAAAATAGTTTAATTAAGAATTCTAGCTTTGGGAGTTAGGGGTGGGAGTTAAAATCTCCTTTTTCTGGCGCTAGGAGGGAGTCGAACCTTCAGTCTCCGGATTACAAGACCGGCGCTTTATGTTTAAGCTACTAGAGCATTTGAAATTAATGGTTTTGTTTTCTAATCAGCCTATTAATGGGCTAAAGATTAGAAATAAGGAGAAATACAGTACGGAGGCGACTTGCCCGATGATGATGAATGGGTGTTCTACGGGTATCCCGCCGATTCAGGTCAGGATGGCTACGTCTGCGACTAGGGTTCAAAATAATAGTTGGGAGAGGGGGCGGAAAGTGAGGCCTTGTTGCTTAGAAGTGTGCAGGAGGGGGACAACTATAAGTACTAGAATGGAGAGTAGTAGTGCTAGTACCCCCCCAAGTTTATTGGGGATTGATCGTAGGATGGCGTAAGCAAATAAAAAATATCATTCGGGCTTGATGTGGGGAGGGGTTACTAAGGGGTTGGCGGGGGTGAAATTTTCTGGATCGCCCAGGAGGTTGGGAGAGAAAAGGGCTAGTGAGGCGAGGGCTGTAATGAGGAAAACAAAGCCTAGGAGGTCTTTGTAAGAAAAGTATGGGTGGAAGGAAATTTTGTCTGCGTCAGAGTTTAGTCCGATTGGGTTGTTAGAGCCTGTTTCATGTAGAAATAGGGCGTGGAGTAGTGTTGCTGCGATGATTGCGAATGGCAGTAGGAAGTGGAATGCGAAGAATCGGGTTAGTGTTGCATTATCTACGGAAAACCCGCCCCAGATTCATTGTACAAGGGCATCTCCTATGTAAGGCACAGCTGATAGGAGGTTTGTAATGACTGTGGCGCCTCAGAATGACATTTGTCCTCATGGTAGTACATAGCCCACAAATGCGGTTATTATTACTAGTAGTAGAAGGACCACTCCGATGTTTCAAGTTTCTTTATAAAGGTAGGAACCATAATATAGGCCTCGTCCAATATGTAAGTAAATACAGATAAAGAAGAAGGAGGCTCCGTTAGCGTGGAGGTTGCGGATAAGCCACCCGTAGTTTACATCTCGGCAGATGTGGGCGACGGATGAAAAGGCAGTTGAGATGTCTGAGGTGTAGTGCATAGCTAGGAAGAGCCCTGTTAGGATTTGTGCTATAAGACATAATAATAGTAGAGAGCCGAAGTTTCATCATGCGGAGATATTAGATGGGGCGGGTAGATCAATTAGTGCATTGTTGGCAATTTTGAAGAGCGGGTGGGTTTTTCGGGTGATCATGGTTCTCATAGTTGAATAACAACGGTGGGTTTTCAAGTCATTAGTCCTGGTTAGAGCCCGGGTGAAAATTATGACATACTTTCTTGATTTGTTTTTGTTAAGTTTAGTGGTGGGGTTGGTGGGAGTTGCTTCTAATCCGGCGCCGTATTTTGCTGCTTTAGGGCTAGCTGTGGCAGGAGGGGTTGGGTGTGGGGTTTTAGTGGGGCATGGTGGGTCGTTAGTTGGTTTAATATTGTTTTTAATTTATTTGGGGGGAATGTTGGTGGTGTTTGCATATTCAGCGGCTTTGGCCGCTGAACCTTTTCCTGAGACGTGGGGGGCGGGGTCGGTAAAGGTTTATGTTTTGATGTATTTGTTTGGAGTAGGAGTTGCAGTGTGGTGGTTTTGGGGCGGGCACGGGGGATATTGGGTTATTGATGAGTTTAAAGAGTTTTTTATGGTGCGCGGGGATATTGGTGGAATTTCTTTAATGTACTCTGTTGGTGGGGGAATGCTGGTGGTGTGTGCATGAGTATTATTATTGTGTCTTTTTGTGATTTTAGAATTAACTCGTGGCCTAAGCCGGGGGGCCCTTCGGGCGGTTTAGATTGTGGAGAGTAGTACAATAATTAGGGCTGTAGAAATTAGGTAAAAGGTCAGGTAAACCTTGATGATATTAGTATTAATATTATCAAATATAGAGGACAGGGTGAAGTGCAGGGGATGGAGACCTTTGGGTCCTATTTCTATTCATTGGCGATCGAGTTTTGTGGCTTGTTTACCTAGTACTAGGTTAAGCTTAGGGAGGGAGCGATGAATGATTGATGGGAAGAATCCTAGTATGTTGGAAAAGTTGTGGGGAGTCAGGAGCGAGGTAATTTTGATTTGTTTAGAGGTTGTTGTGGCTAGTGTTAGGGCAATAATAACCCCCAGGATCGTAACTGCCATGGCAGCAATTTTAAGGGAAAGGGGTATTGTCATGACGGGGGCCTTGGATGGTAGGAAGTTTGAGGTAATGATTAGTCCTGCGATGATGCTTCCTCAGGCTAGACGTTCAATAGATGCAATTACTGCGGGATGGTTTTCGTTAATTGGGGATAAAGTTGAGAATCGGGGGGAGCCCATAACTACGAAGAAAATAACCCGAAGGCTGTAGACTGCGGTGAAGGAGGTGGCAATTAGTGTTAAGGCTAGGGCTCAGGCGTTTAGGTGGGAGGTGTTGAGGGCTTCAATAATTGCATCTTTTGAGAAGAACCCTGTTAGAAAAGGCATGCCTGTTAGTGCAAGGCTGCCAATAATAAGGCAGGATGAGGTGAATGGCATTAGTTTGTGTAGGCCTCCTATTTTACGAATATCTTGTTCGTCGTTGAGGCTGTGGATAATTGAGCCCGAGCATAAGAATAATATGGCTTTAAAGAAGGCGTGGGTGCAAATGTGCAGGAAGGCTAATTGGGGCTGGTTTAGGCCAATAGTAACCATCATGAGCCCCAGTCGGCTTGATGTTGAGAATGCTACAATTTTTTTGATGTCATTTTGGGTAAGAGCACAGGTTGCGGTGAATAGGGTCGTTAGAGCGCCGAGGCAGAGGCAGACGGTTAGGGCTAGTTGATTATCTTGTATTAGAGGGTGGAGTCGAATTAGTAGAAAGATGCCTGCAACTACTATTGTGCTTGAATGCAGTAGGGCTGAAACTGGGGTTGGGCCTTCTATCGCTGATGGTAGTCATGGGTGTAGTCCAAATTGAGCAGACTTTCCTGTGGCAGCTAAGATAAGCCCCATTAATGGGAGGGTTATGTCAAAGTCTTTGGATAGTAGAAAAATTTGTGGAATTTCTCAGGAGTTAAGGTTTATTGCAATTCAAGCAATGGTTAGAATTAGGCCAACATCACCAACTCGGTTATAGATAACTGCTTGTAGGGCTGCTGTGTTAGCGTCGGCTCGGCCGTGTCATCATCCGATTAGTAGGAAGGATATAATACCGACGCCTTCTCAGCCGATGAATAGTTGAAATATGTTGTTGGCAGTGACTAAGATGACTATGGCTACTAGAAATAGTAGTAAATATTTGAAGAACCGGTTTAGGTAGGGGTCAGAGTGTATATATCATGATGCAAATTCTAGAATAGACCATGTTACGTATAGGGCAATGGGGGTGAAAATCAGTGAGTAATGGTCAAATTTAAAGCTAATATTGATGTCAAAGTTTATAATATTTATTCAGTTTCAGGTGGTGATGATACTTTCTGTTCCTTGGTCTAAGAAAATAATAAGGGGGATAGTGTTAATAAAAAATGCAGTGCTTACGGCGGTTTTGACGTATTTTAGGGCCCATTTTTGGTCTAAGGGGGTGGGACTTAGTGTTGTTATAAGAGGTCACATTAGAATTGCTAGGGTGAGAAGAAGGGTGGTGGTTATAATATCTGCCATAGCTGCTACTTGGAGTTGCACCAAGAGTCTTTGGTTCCTAAGACCAACGGATGAACTATTATCCTTTAGGAGCTTTGAATGAGCCACGGAGTTTAACCGTGGTAATAGGGATTAGCAGTCTCTACTGCCCTGGGCCTCTTTCGGTGGATAGGAAGGGTTTAACTTCCATTTTTAGAACCACAATCTAATGTTTTGTGTTAAACTATATCTACAGTACCATCAACCTCATATGATTTCAGGCTTTGTAATGAGGAGAGCAACTGGAAGGAGGTGAAGAATCATTAGTAGATGTTCTCGTGTGTGGAAAGGTTGCAGATTAATAATATGTTGTGGGAGGGGGCCTCGTTGGGACATTAAGAATAAATATAGTGAGTAGGCCGCGGTAATTAGTGTGCCGGCCCCAGTTAAGATTAGGGTTCAGGGGGACCAATTAAACAGTGCGGTGATAATTACAAGTTCTCCTATTAGATTTGGTAGAGGGGGGAGGGCCAGGTTTGCTAGATTAGAGAGGAACCATCAAACGGCTGTTAGTGGAAAGATGATTTGTATTCCGCGGGCTAAGATTATTGTTCGGCTGTGGGTGCGTTCGTAAGTGGTATTGGCCAAACAGAATAGGGCAGACGAGACTAGGCCATGGGCAATTATTAATACGAGGGCGCCGGTAAAGCCTCATGGGGTTTGGATTAAAATTCCGCCTGCAACAAGGCCTATGTGGCTGACGGATGAGTAGGCAATTAATGATTTTAAGTCTGTTTGTCGTAAGCAGATAGAGCCTGTCATTAGTACGCCTCAGAGGGCTAGTGCAATAACAGGATATACTATGTCTTTGGACAGGGGGTCTAGTATAAGTATTATTCGTATTATGCCGTAGCCTCCAAGTTTTAGTAAAATTGTTGCTAGTACCATGGATCCGGCTACTGGAGCTTCTACGTGGGCTTTTGGTAGTCAGAGGTGAACTCCATATAAGGGCATTTTTACTAGGAAGGCGATTAGACAGCCTGCTCATCAGATTTTATCTCCTCAGGAGCTAAGGGCCATTGGTTGTGAATATTGAATAATAAGTATTGAAAGAGATCCTGTGTTTTGGTGTAGGAGGAGCAGGGCGACCAGTAGGGGGAGGGAGCCGGCCAGGGTGTAGAATAAGAAGTATGTTCCTGCGCTTAGTCGTACAGCTTGATTTCCTCAGCGGGTAATAATAATAAGGGTGGGGATTAGGGTTGCTTCAAATATAATGTAGAATATAATGATTTCGGTTGCCCCAAATGCTATAATTAAAAAGGTTTGTAAGGAGGCTAGTAGGGTAATGTAGTTTCGTTGACGGGCAATGGGTTCGGCTTTAATGTGATTTTGGCTAGCGAGAATTATGAGGGGGAGTAGTCAACAAGTGAGCACTAAAAGGGGAGTTGACAAAGGGTCCGTGCCTATATATAAGTTAGAGGAAGCTCAGCCTGTTTCTGAGGACCAATTAATTCAGCTAAGGCTGACTAGGGCGATAATTAAGCTTTGAAGGGTCGTAGTAGTTCAAACTCATTTGGAAGGGGAGAGTCAAATTGTTGGAAATAACATAATCGTTGGAATTAGAATTTTTAGCATTGTAATAGGTTTAAGGATTGCAGCCGGTCTGTTCCGTGAGTTCGGGCTGTGGCAACTAGGAGGGCTAAGCCTGCGCCAGCTTCACAGGCTGAAAAAGCTAATAATAAAATAGGGGCGGCGGAGAAGGCAGTGGACTCTAGTTGTAGTATTCATAGGGCTAGGGCAATAAATAAAGATAGTATTATGCCTTCTAAGCATAGTAGGGCTGAAAGCAGGTGGGTGCGGTGGAATGCTAGTCCAGTAAGTCCTAGTGTAAACGCGGAGGTGAAGCTGAAGTAAACTGGTGTCATAAGGGGACCGCGGAATTAAACCGCGGTTTTCTGAGTCGAAATCAGAGGTCTTAATTTGGACTAGTCCCCTATTCGGCCCATTCTAGGCCACCCTGTACCCACTCATAAATTAGGCCTAGGGTGAGTAGGATTAAAATGGTTGCAGCTCATAGAAGGGTGTAAGCGGGAGTTAGTAGTTGATTGCCTCATGGAAGGGGGAGCAGGAGGGCAATTTCCAGGTCAAACAGCAAGAATAGGATGGCGACTAGAAAGAAGCGTAGGGAGAAGGGTAGGCGTGCAGAGCCTAAAGGGTCGAAACCGCATTCGTAGGGGGAGAGCTTTTCTGCATCGGGGGTTATTTGGGGAAGCCAAAATGATACTGTAGCCAGGATTGTGGAGAGGATGAGAGTGATAAGTGTAACAACTATAATTAAGTTCATTATCTTTCCTTGGGCTTTAACCAAGACTAGATGATTGGAAGTCATTCGTACTAACTTTAATACTAGAAAGATATGAGCCTCATCAGTAAATAGAGACATATAGGAATAGTCATACAACATCTACAAAGTGTCAATATCAGGCGGCCGCTTCGAATCCAAAGTGGTGTTCTGATGTAAAGTGATATTGGATTTGTCGAAGGAGGCAGATGGCAAGGAAGGTTGAGCCGATGATGACGTGTAGTCCGTGAAAGCCTGTTGCCACAAAGAAAGTTGAGCCGTACACTCCGTCTGCAATAGTGAAAGGGGCTTCATAGTACTCTATGGCTTGAAGGGCGGCAAAATAGAATCCTAGGAGGATTGTTAGGGTGAGAGATTGAACTGCTTGTTTGCGTTCTCCTTCTATCAGACTGTGGTGGGACCATGTTACGGTAACACCAGATGCTAATAAAACTGCAGTATTAAGGAGGGGGACTTCGAATGGGTCCAAGGGAGTGATACCTGTGGGGGGTCAGCATCCTCCAAGTTCGGGAGTAGGGGCGAGGCTAGAGTGGTAGAATGCTCAGAAAAACCCTAGAAAGAAGAATACTTCAGAGGTGATAAACAAAATTATTCCGTATCGCAGGCCTTTTTGTACGGGGGGAGTGTGGTGTCCTTGGAAGGTGCCTTCTCGGATGATGTCTCGTCATCATTGATACATGGTAAGGAGCAGTAGAATTAGTCCTAGTGTTATAAGAACGGTTGAGTGGAAATGAAATCAGATTGCTAGACCTGATGTTATTAAGAGTGCAGCTACTGCTCCGGTTAGGGGCCATGGGCTTGGGTCAACCATGTGGTATGCATGTGCTTGGTGGGCCATTATACGTTTTCTTGTAGATATAGGCTTAGTAGGAGAACAAATACGTAGGCTTGAATGATGGC
The DNA here is from genome assembly GCF_001660625.3 of Ictalurus punctatus. Lineage (NCBI taxonomy): Eukaryota > Metazoa > Chordata > Actinopteri > Siluriformes > Ictaluridae > Ictalurus > Ictalurus punctatus. The sequence goes on along the minus strand of NC_003489.1, from coordinate 9,592 downwards.
TACTGCAACCTCTAGGAGTGTTAATAGCACTAGAAGAATGGCGGTAAGGGTTGCTACTGTGGTTATTATGGGCATAAGGGTGATGGTTGCTGTTGAGATTAGTTGAATTAGCAGGTGGCCGGCTGTAAGATTAGCTGTGAGTCGGACTCCGAGGGCTAGAGGGCGAATAAATAAGCTGATGGTTTCAATAATAATTAGAATTGGAATTAAAAGGGCGGGAGTTCCTTCTGGTAGGAGGTGTCCTAGGGCCGCAGTGGGCTGGTTTCGGAGGCCAATAATTACTGTGGCTAGCCATAGCGGTACGGCCAGTCCTATATTTAAGGACAGCTGTGTTGTGGGGGTAAATGTGTATGGCAATAGTCCTAGCACATTTAGAGTAAGAATAAAAATTATTAGGGAGGCTAGAATTAAGGCTCATTTATGTCCAGCTTGATTTAGTGGGGTGAGCAGTTGTTGTGTAAAGGTTTTGATGAATCAACTTTGTAGGGAGATTAGTCGGTTATTTTGGTAGCGGCTGGTTGGGGAAGGGATTAAAATTCAAGGGAGGGTGAGAGCAATAGCAATTAGGGGGATACCGAGATGTGTGGGGCTTATAAATTGGTCAAACAGGTTTAGTGCCATGGTCAGTTTCAGGTGTCTGATTTAAGTTTTTCGGCACTAAGTGCTGTGACTTCATTTGTGAAGGTGTGGTTTAAGACTTTGTTTGGGATTACTGTCAAGAAAATTAATCACGAGAATACAAGGATTGCAAATCATGGGGCGGGATTTAATTGTGGCATATCACTAGAGGCGGTTGGGGGCCGCCAATCTTTAGCTTAAAAGGCTAATGCTAATCCCTATTTAGCTTCCTAGTGAGGCGTCTTCAAGCATAAGAGAGGATCAGTTTTCAAAGTGCTCTAGGGGAACGGCTTCTACGACGATGGGCATGAAACTGTGGTTGGCTCCGCAAATTTCAGAGCATTGTCCGTAGAATACTCCGGGGCGGGAGGTAATAAAGGATGTTTGGTTTAGTCGTCCTGGGACGGCATCTATTTTGATGCCCAGCGCGGGGACAGCTCAGGAGTGTAGGACGTCTTCAGCTGAGACTAGTACTCGGATTGGGGATTCTATTGGAATTACTATTCGATGGTCTGTTTCAAGTAGTCGGAATTGTCCTGGGACCAGGTCTTGTGTGGGGATTATATAGGAGTCGAAAGCTAAATTTTCGTAGTCAGTATACTCATAGCTTCAATACCATTGATGGCCCATGGCTTTTACTGTCAAGTGGGGATCATTTACTTCATCCATTAGATAAAGAATTCGAAGGGAAGGAAGGGCAATTAGAATAAGGATTACTGCTGGGAGGATGGTTCAGACAATTTCAATTTCTTGGGAGTCTAGGATAAACTTATTGGTAAGCTTGGTGGTTACTATAACAACAATAATGTATAGGACTAAGGTGCTAATTAGGAAAACAATTATTAAGGCGTGGTCGTGGAAGTGCAGAAGTTCTTCTATTACAGGGGAGGCCGCGTCTTGGAATCCTAGTTGTGAGGGATGTGCCATTGAGCCGTGAGGCTCAAGATACGCAGGATTTCAACCTACAATTTTGCCTTGACAAGGCAGGGTATTGTTCAATTATACTAGTATCTTATGGAAGAAAGTGACAGAGTGGTTATGTAACTGGCTTGAAACTAGTTTATGGGGGTTCGATTCCTTCCTTTCTCGTTAGTTTGTCTGTACTTGCACGAAGGCCGGCTCCTCAAATGTGTGATAGGGTGGGGGGCATCCGTGTAGCCACTCTACGTTTGTGGAGGTGAGTTCGACGGAGAGTACTTCTCGTTTGGCAGTAAAGGCCTCCCATAAAATATACAGGAATATTACAACTGCTACTAGGGACACCAGGGAGCCGATTGAAGAGATGATGTTTCATAGTGAGTAGGCATCGGGGTAGTCTGAGTATCGTCGTGGTATGCCAGCGAGGCCTAAGAAGTGTTGGGGGAAGAAGGTGAGATTTACCCCCACAAATATAGTTCCGAAGTGAATTTTTGTTCAGGTGTCGTGTATTGTGTATCCTGTAAAGAGGGGGAATCAGTGAACGAAGGCCCCCATAATAGCAAATACAGCCCCCATTGATAACACATAATGGAAATGGGCTACTACATAATAGGTGTCATGTAGAACAATGTCTAGGGATGAGTTGGCTAGGACAATGCCAGTTAAGCCCCCAACAGTAAAGAGGAAGATGAAACCTAGGGCTCAGAGCAGGGGAGTTTCTCATTTAATTGAGCCACCGTGTAGGGTAGCAAGTCAGCTAAATACTTTGACCCCAGTTGGGATTGCAATAATTATTGTTGCAGATGTAAAATATGCTCGATTGTCCACGTCTATCCCTACAGTGAATATGTGATGTGCTCATACAATAAAGCCTAGAAGGCCAATGGCTATTATAGCTCAGACTATTCCCATATAGCCGAATGGTTCTTTTTTGCCTGCGTAGTAGGCAACAATATGGGAGATTATGCCAAAGCCTGGCAAAATTAAAATGTATACTTCTGGGTGCCCAAAGAATCAGAAAAGGTGTTGGTAAAGAATGGGGTCGCCTCCCCCTGCAGGGTCAAAGAAGGTAGTATTTAAGTTTCGGTCTGTTAGAAGCATTGTGATACCAGCGGCTAAAACTGGGAGGGATAGTAGTAGGAGGACGGCTGTAATTAGGACGGCTCAGACAAATAGGGGGGTTTGATATTGTGAGATTGCGGGGGGCTTCATATTAATAATTGTTGTAATAAAGTTAATGGCCCCAAGAATAGATGAAACTCCTGCAAGATGAAGGGAAAAGATAGTTAAATCTACGGAGGCCCCTGCATGTGCGAGGTTGCCGGCAAGAGGCGGGTAGACAGTTCACCCTGTTCCTGCTCCTGCTTCAACTCCGGAGGAGGCGAGCAGAAGTAGGAAGGAGGGGGGCAGGAGCCAGAAGCTTATGTTGTTCATTCGAGGGAAGGCCATATCTGGCGCTCCGATCATTAGGGGAACAAGCCAGTTTCCAAACCCTCCAATCATAATTGGTATTACTATAAAGAAAATTATTACAAAGGCGTGAGCAGTATCAATAACATTGTAAATTTGGTCATCGCCTAGAAGGGCGCCGGGTTGGGCTAATTCCGCCCGGATAAGCAGGCTAAGGGCGGTACCCACTATTCCGGCTCAGGCACCAAATACAAGGTAAAGGGTGCCAATATCTTTATGGTTGGTTGAGAAAAATCAGCGCGTGATCGTCACAGGTAGAGTGGCCGAGAGTTAGGCGGTGGATTGTAGCTCCATGAACAAAGGTTTAAGTCCTTTCTCTATCAGGAGTCCCGTGGTGTATTACACGTTAGATTGCAAATCTTAAGAAGTAGGCTAACCGCCTACCGGGGCTTTCCCCGCCTTTTGGGCGGGAGGCGGGGAAAGTAGATGAATGCTCGCTGGCTTGAGCGTCTAGCTGTTAACTAGGAGTTTGTAGGATCGAGGCCTTCTCATCTAGAAAGGCTTTAGCTTAATTAAAGTGTCTGGGTTGCATTCAGAAGATGTGAGATAAAGTCTTGCAAGTCTTATGCAGAGATTAGGAGATTTTCACTCCTACTTAAAGCTTTGAAGGCTTTTGGTCTTGTGTTGTCCTAAATCTCTAGTTGGTTAGTGTCTGGGCTAGGGGGGTGAGGGGGAGGAGTAGCAGGGTTATAATTATTAGGGTGGCTAGCGGGGCTGTGGCTTGTGTATTTTGTAAACGTCAGGGGGCGGAAGAGTTGTTTGTGTTAGGGGAGATTGTTAATGTTATGGCGTAGCATAGTCGTAGGTAGAAGTATAGGCTTAATAGGGCGCTGAGTGTCATTATTGTTGCGGTGAGCGGCAGCCCTTGCATGGTGAGTTCTTGTAAAATTAATCATTTTGGTATGAAGCCTGTTAGTGGGGGGAGCCCTCCTAGGGATAGTAGGGCTAGAGCAGCTATGGCTGTAATAGTGGGTACTTTGGCCCAGCTTATTGCTAGGGTATTAATTTTTGTGGTGGCTATTAGTTTAAATGTTAGGAATGTTGCTGATGTTATGATGATATAAGTAATTAATACTAGCACAGTTAGTTGTGGTTTATATTGTGTAACAATGATTATTCAGCCGAGATGGGCGATGGATGAGTAGGCTAAGATTTTTCGTAATTGAGTTTGATTTAAACCTCCCCAGCCCCCGATGAAAACGGATAGTAATCCTAGGGTTGTTAATAGGAGGGGGTGGGTGAAGGGGGCCATTTGAATGATTAGTGCGAATGGGGCCAGTTTTTGTCAGGTAGCCATAATTAGTCCGGTGGTTAGGGTTAAGCCCTGTATAACAGGGGGCATTCAGAAGTGTACGGGGGCTAGTCCTACTTTTAATGCTAGCGCTATGGTAATTAGGATTGTTGCGGCGGGGTGGGATAGGCAATAAATGTTTCATTCTCCCGTAGTTCAGGCGTTAATGGTGCTGGCAAATAGGATGGTTGCTGCAGCAGCGGCTTGGGCTAGGAAGTACTTGGTGGTGGCTTCTACTGCTCGGGGGTGATGGTGTTGAGCTATTAGGGGAAGGATCGCTAGGGTATTAATTTCTAGTCCTATCCATGCTAGCAGCCAGTGGGAGCTTATGAAGGTAAGAGCGGTGCCTAGACCTAGGCTTGATAATAAAATTGTGATGACGTAGGGGCTCATTGGTAAGAGAAGGGTTTTAACCTACATTTTTGGGGTATGGGCCCAAAAGCTTAATTTAGCTGATCTTACTAGGAAGTGGTGTAATGGAAACACTTGGAGTTTTGATCTCCATAATATGGGTTCAAATCCCTTCTTTCTAAGGAGCTGGGAGGACTTTAACCTCCATGTGTCACTCTATCAAAGTGGTCCTTGGGCATTCAGGCACGGCTCCATTATAGTTGGGGTGGTAGTCCTGTGAGTGCGACAGGTAGGGCGGCATGTCATAGAATAAGGGCTAATGTTATTGGTAGGAAGTTTTTTCATACTAAATGTATAAGTTGATCATATCGGAATCGGGGGTATGAAGCGCGGACTCATAAAAACAACATGGACAATAGGGCAGCTTTTATTATAATATTTATTGAGGCTAATTCGGGAGCATGTGGAAAGTGCATTGCTCCTAGAAATAGGATGGCTGATAGTGTATTTATTAGGAGAATGTTGGCGTATTCGGCTAGGAAAAAGAGTGCGAAAGGACCTCCGGCGTATTCTACGTTAAACCCCGATACTAATTCTGATTCGCCTTCTGTGAGATCAAAGGGGGCTCGGTTTGTTTCTGCGAGGGTAGAAATATATCATATGGCGGCTAGAGGTCAGGCAGGGATTAGAAGTCAGATAGCTTCTTGTGTCATGTTAAATATTTGGAGAGTAAAACCTCCTGTAAAGATAATAATTGATAGAAGGATTAGGCCGAGACTGACTTCATAGGAGATAGTTTGGGCGACTGCTCGGAGAGCCCCAATAAGGGCATATTTTGAATTGGAGGCTCAGCCTGACCCTAGAATGGAGTAAACTGCTAGACTAGAGAGGGCCAGAATAAATAATATACCGAGGTTTAGGTCAGTCACGGGGTGGGGGAGAGGTATGGGGGCCCATAGTATTAATGCTAGGGTTAGGGCCAGTATGGGGGCGGTGAGGAATAAAAATGGAGAGGAGGTTGATGGGCGGATGGGCTCTTTAATGAAGAGTTTAACCCCGTCTGCAATTGGTTGAAGGAGGCCGTAGGGGCCTACAACATTTGGGCCTTTGCGTAATTGTATATACCCTAGGACTTTACGCTCAATTAATGTTAGGAAGGCTACTGCTAGTAATACTGGCACAATGTAGGCCAAGGGGTTAATAATGTGGGTAATTAAAGGGGTTATCATAATTAAGGGGAGGATTTGAACCTCCGGCTGAAAGGGCTTAGGCCTTTTGCAATTACCGGGCTCTGCCACCTTAATAATCTTATCTTGATGTGGGATTGTGCCCCCCTTTGTTTAATTTAGTTGATGTCATTAAGTTGGGGTGGGGCGTGCTTATAGTATGGGCCCCCCTTTTCCGGTCCTTTCGTACTGGGGAAAGTGGCATTACAGATAGAAACTGACCTGGATTGCTCCGGTCTGAACTCAGATCACGTAGGACTTTAATCGTTGAACAAACGAACCCTTAATAGCGGCTGCACCATTAGGATGTCCTGATCCAACATCGAGGTCGTAAACCCCCTTGTCGATATGGACTCTGAAAGGGGATTGCGCTGTTATCCCTAGGGTAACTTGGTCCGTTGGTCGGCAGGAAGCCGGATCTTTTGGTCAGAAATTCTGCGACTTAGAGGTGTATCTCTTGGTTTTAGGGGGATTGCCCCAGTCCGCGTGGGAGCTTTATTTTCTCCCGTGGTCGCCCCAACTGAAGATTAGGATCAGGTGCTATTTAGTTTGACTAAGTCCTTGACATAGATGATCTTGTATCTTAAGCTCCAAAGGGTCTTCTCGTCTTGTATTTATATGTCCGCTTCTGCACGGGCAGATCAATTTCATTGACTTGAAAGGGGAGACAGTTAAGCCCTCGTTCCACCATTCATACAGGTCTCCATTTAAGAGACAAGTGATTGCGCTACCTTCGCACGGTCAAAATACCGCGGCCGTTTAACATGTCACTGGGCAGGCAAGACCTCCTATACGTTGATTTTTGCAGGAGGCGATGTTTTTGGTAAACAGGCGAGGCTTATGTTTGCCGAGTTCCTTCCTTTTCTTTTAGTCTTTCCTATTCTGCCTTCCGGTGTGGGGTTAACGATGCAGGTGTATGGAGATTTCTTGATATTTAATATAACCATAATGCCCTCTTTAATTGGGTTCGTTAATTGCTAGTGGTAGGTCCAATTTAGCGTACACGTAGGCTAGGAGAAGGGGGTTCCTTCTTATTACTCATTTTAGCAGTATCTCATCCATGCGGGCATGGATTGGCCTAATATGATTAGGGGTTTAAGATAAAATATTTAAATAATAGATTGTAGTCTGCCGGAGCTTTAACGCTTTCTGTTCAGATGGCTGCTTTTAGGCCCACTGGAGCGGCGTATCTTATTTAGTATAATCTTTAACCTCCTGGTGAGGTTGTGTCCTGTTTCAAAGGGGCTGTACCCCCTTTGACTAACTTTCGTAGGTTTCTCGGGCTCGTTAATATAAAAGTATTTGTGAGATGAGGAGTACGAGGCTGAACTTCTATTCATTTCTTAGGCAACCAGCTATAACTAAGTTCGGTAGGTTTGTCACCTCTACCCGGAGATCTTCCCACTCTTTTGCCACAGAGACGGGTTGGCCCTAATTAATAGGCTGTCTCGGGGTAGCTCACTTAGTTTCGGGGGCTTGAACTAAAGTGCGCTTTGCTCTTGGGGCTGGCTAAATCATGATGCAAAAGGTACGAGGTCTAGTCTCTGCTTTGTTGTGCTTTAATTATTTGTTTCACTTCTCTTTCAGCGTTCCCTTGCGGTACTTTTATTATTGCTTTGTGGTGCCCTTTCTGTCACACATACTAAGGCGGTAGAATGTTTTAGTTTGGAGTATTGTAGGTTTTTTAAATGTTGTAATGTTGTTTTAGGTATTTAGGTAATTAAGCTAGCTGTTTAGCTCAGGGCGATCCAATTTGCATGGATGTCTTCTCGGTGTAAGGGAGATGCTTGGCTATCTCAGCCACGTCCTGATTGTTCCAAGTGCACCTTCCGGTACACTTACCATGTTACGACTTGCCTCCCCGTGTTGATGTGTAATGTATTAGGAATGTTGGGTAAATATACAGAGGGGAGAGTGACGGGCGGTGTGTGCGCGTCTCAGAGCCTAATTCAAAAGGACACTCTATTTGCTTTTTACTACTAAATCCACCTTCAGGCATTATTTTCATGGTGCCATTCGTAATATTCTAGGTATAGAAAATGTAGCCCATTTCTTCCCACTTCGTACGCTACACCTCGACCTGACGTTTTTGGGCGGGCCCATTTTGCTTACTGTTAGGCCTTCACAGGGTAAGCTGACGACGGCGGTATATAGGCGGGATAAACAAGAAGTGGTGAGGTTTAACGGGGGTTATCGGTTATAGAACAGGCTCCTCTAGGTGGGTCTGAGACACCGCCAAGTCCTTTGGGTTTTAAGCTGTGCTCGTAGTACCCGGGCGGATGTGTGTGTAAGAGGACATCTGGGTTTAGGGCTAAGCATAGTGGGGTATCTAATCCCAGTTTGTTTCTTAGCTTTCGTGGGGTCAGGTGTGTTTTTAAAGCTACTTTCGTGTTAGGGTTTCGTGCCCCCGAAATGCGTATGACGGCCCAGGGGGTCTTTAGCTTTATTCATTGTTGTCCTTAACCACCCTTTACGCCGTGGCTAGCAACTAGGGTCTTTCGTATAACCGCGGTGGCTGGCACGAATTTTACCGGCCCTAATAGCCCTAACTAAGTCAAGTTTACACTTATGGCTTAATGTCTATTACTGCTGAGTTCCCTTGGGGGTGTGGCGTAGCAAGGCGTCTTGGGCGGGGGTAGAAAGTGTGCCTGATGCCTGCTCCTCGTCCCCGGGCAGGGGATTGAGGGCATTCTCACAGGGGTGCGGAGACTTGCATGTATAAATTGGGCTAAAGCTGATAGTAAAGCCAGGACCAAGCCTTTGTGCTTTTGGAACATTTCTAGGGTCCATCTTAACATCTTCAGTGTTATGCTTTGATTTAAGCTACAATAGCTATACAATATGATGTGAATTTATAACACTATATATCAACACACATCACTACTTGTTGAATATGTCAATCGGGCCTTACCTGGTTTAGGGGTTTAACAGGATTAATTAGGACTCGTACGGCATGGGGGGTAGGGGGGTTTACCGCGCGCGAAGCCCGGGGGGATCTTAGGGAGGTATGTGGAACGGCAATATCAGTTATGTACTTGAGAGAGAGTTATGTAATTATTTCAAGTATGTCATTAAAGCATTACATTTTTGGTTGGCTTGAATAAAAATAGTGCGACCTTGAATGTTTGTTGATTGCCTGCATGAAGTATGCCAAATGAAAGTGACCCTAAAAAAGAAAAACCCCATGCCTATAAAAGAACGCCTTGGCTTGGGGGGTGCTTGCTACGGCGTAGTTACACCAATAAGCGATGTCAGGAAAATTCATATTATGAGGAGTTTAAATGTATGGACCTGAAATAGGAACCAGATGCCAGTAATAGTGCAAGTTGTGTGACCCTCACAAGTTTTGTCCCTGATCGTTCAAGGACCGTGTATCTTAAGGTATACAAGGATGGTGGTCTCTTACTGCATCGAATGTTGATTAGCGATAATAGTTGGGAAGAGCATAGAAAATGGTTTTATGAAGGTATTAGGAATTATGCAATAGCCCATTTTAAGATATATTATTTATGAGTTTGAATTAATATGGTTTATGTACGGCTTATTTTGATATTGTAAACAAAAATGTTTAATGTAGGTTGTATGTTGATATACCATGTAATGAATTAAACCATGATGTAATATTATACATAATATGTACTTAAACCATGATGTTGAGTTATACATATTATGTACTAAACCATAGTGAAATTGCATGTGTCGGGGAATGTTGGTTATA
>NW_026521192.1:0-24293 GCF_001660625.3 Ictalurus punctatus | reverse complement strand
AGGAAAAATAGAAAAATATAACTTACTCATGATTCAGATGGTGAAGATTCTCGTCTCGCAAGGAAAGCCTTAATTTTTAGAGAAACATGAAGAGAGCCAGTTATAAGGGTGGCTGGGTCAAACTGCCCCCCCCCTCGAGATAACGATAAGACCAAGGTCCCTCCCGGTTGTTTAGTCGTCTTGTCTACGTCATTTTATTTCCCTAGGTAATTGAGAATCCTGGTTTCTGACCACCTAGGTAATTGAGAATCCTGGTTTCTGACCACTAGGTAAATGAGAATCCTGGTTTCTGATTCTCTATGTAATTCAAAACGCTGGGTTTTTATTTTCTGGGTTATTAGAAATGCCTGGGTTCTGATTCTATGTGTAAGTGAAATAGGCCTTTTCTGGAAACATATGGGTTATCTAGTGTGTAAATACAGTATAAATACTGGAGCTTAAGCTCAGGGAATTGGGATCACTTCTGAGAATTCTCATCGGTGTGGATCTCGTGTGGTGGAATGGAACAATAAAGCTGGACCCTTGCTTCTTCTCACTCACGGCTGGTGTATTTTTTCTATCTCCAACTGGGCTCAGAGGTAAATGTGAGTATTGGCTTCTAAGTTGAGTTTTAAATGTTTTTGGGTAATAGGCTAAATTTGAGCCAACATTGGCACCCCAGATGGGACTGGGCTAAGATCTATATGTCTGGAATCTCTCCTGTGGTACTTCGCTCTCTAAGCAACAGACAGGCCGTATAGGAAAAGGCATTGCAGACGCCTGTTATTTCAAAGCTCTGTTTTAGTGGTCTGTTGCTACGACTGAGAAGCCCCGGGGTGGGAAGAAAGACTAAGTGGGTCTCCAAAAGAACCTGGAGTGAGTGAGAAGAGGTAAGAGAAGTGTGGATTGTAGAAGATTGTACTTATTGTAATTGTATAAGGTTCATAAGACTGTGTAAGGATATGGCATATGTGTTGTGTGAGTGAAAGTCCTGCAATACCGCTGGAGGAAGGGAAAAAGGTAGAAAAAAGAGAAGAGAAATAGAGAAATACTCCAGGGCGGGGATAGAAAGCAGGTGGAAAATGAGGCCTCAGACCCCAGATACCGGCTACTAGACTAGACTAGCAGACTAGTGGCGGCTGCATTGGTGGGGACCCCTAATACCGCTGGAAAAAGATTAGATAAAAGATAGATAGATTAGATTCCAGGGCTGGATAGAGAGGGGAATAAATCCTGGGCCCAGGTCCGGGTCGTGCAATACAGCATGCCCAGTGTATGAATGGAATATGTACTAACAAATGTGTGTGCTTAAAATATATGTGCTTATAATATGTATAATATGAGTGTGGTGTGAGAGCGTGTAAGTTTTTGGAGACAGGGAAAATGTATTTATTAGTGCTCTGAACATGAGCTCCATACCTAAAGTATTGGATAAGTGGGATAAGATTCAGAGAAAAGAATTCTTTTGGAGAAAGTTGGATTTAATTTGTATGACTGTAAGCTTCATGCATACGGAGCTGGTATGTAGGTGCTTTATACTTTGAAAACTTCATGTAGTAACATAAATAAGCGTAATAATGTGGAATACAATGTGTGTATGGGAGCTTGCCTGCGTTGTTGATAGAACGGAGGGGTGTATGTGTGTGTTCTTGTCTGTCCTTATCTGTGCGTCTGTGTGGAAATAGGGAGGAAGGACAAGGGGAAAAAAAAAAAAAAAAAAAGGAAAAAAAAAACAAAACAAAAAAAAAAAAAAGGGAAAAAGATTGTGTGATCGGGAACAGGAAAACTGAAGGTGGGAGAAAAGTATATTGTCGGGGCCATTATTGAGAAATGACTGCCACAAGGCCCACACGGGTGAGGTTTCCAACTCAGGACGGGGAAAGTAGGCGGCTGCAGCATCCACAGGGACACAATGGAGCCGCGTGAAAGAAATACAAAACGATGCAGGAGTAAGTGAAATTTTGTCCTGGTTAAAACGGGGGCTCAAAAAGACGGTGCGGGAATATGGCGCAGTGTAGAAGGGTTGTGTATAGCCCCAGTCAGCCGCCTCCCACGCTTGATCAAAGACACCCATGGCGTGGATCATGTCAATAAGACTGAAATGATCCGGAAAATCCGTCAGGAATGGTGGTCCCCTCAGCTGGCCTCACAGGTGGACCAAATGGTGAACGCATGTGCTGTGTGCATCAACCACAACGTGCGAAAGAACCTCACCACCCCCTTAGGACATATTCCCCGCCGACGGGACCGTTTCGGCATCTAATGATGAATCATATAGACATGGGAGCGGAGTTCCAGGTAGATGGGAAACGCTTCCTTCTGGTCATAGTGGACCGCTTTAGCCAGTGGGTGGAGGCGACTGCTACTTCTGAGGAAGATGTGGAGTCCGCCGCTAAATTTTTATGTTGTGAGGTCATACCTCGATTCGGGATCCCTGATTTTTTGAGTTCAGACAATGGCATCCACTTCGTAAATAACGTCCTTAAGTATGTTGCATCGGCCTTGAAGGTTGATCATAAGCTAGGATGTGTATATCTTCCTGAGTCCCAAGCACGATGGACCCAGGGTACCGCACCCTAACTAATAAATTGGCAAAAATATGCGATGACTCACACCTAAACTCAAATCCACCGACAGTTATATTCACAGGTTAGAGAAGCAATCCATGGTGGGGACGGGGTACGGGAGGATGTACGTTTAGTGGCCCCCGGGGATAGAGTACACATTCGTATGTTTCAGAGAAATAGCCCCCTCGGGGCACGTCGGGAAGGACCCTTCACTGTGGTCGCTGCAACCGCCTCGGCTGTGAGAGTTGAAGAGAGAGATCATTGGTACCACTTAAACCAGTGCGTCCGTGCCGGAGCAGATACGGGACGGCGAGGACCAACAACCCCAGGCCCTGCCACTACAGGGCAGCCCATGGGGACGGAGGTGTTAACCGACAGCGACTCGGATACCTCACTTATGGGTCCGGCCTACGGCACTCGAGCCCAGGCTAAACGACGGGCTGTGGAAAGGCTAGATAGACCGGCCCAGTCGGATGCCGGTAGCTCAACAGGCTCTTCGTTCCTCTCCTCTCCATACGATGATATTGACCCTGTTACCTCCCCCCGAGCTGAAGCGGGAGACGTAGCTGCCGTCCCGCTAGTAACCCCACCAGAGGCAGAATTGTTATCAACACTCGCCACTCTCTGGCAATCTGATAACCTTGATGACCCCATGCCTATGAGCACTATTGATTTGGATATGCTGCAGGCCCTTGAGGTACAGTTAAGCACACCTCCCCCGTGCCCCCTGAGCTCCAGTCTCCGCAGGGATCTTTACACACTCCCCTACCATTGAGTCGAGAGAACACTGGTTCAGCAGAGTAGCTGGGGTGGGGGCGCCTTATACCACAGGGCTAAGAGTTCCTGTTCAGACCAGAGGGTGATGTTCGGAAGAACACACCTTCATTGTATAATTTACTGATCATGATCTAGACTGCGTACAGTCCTATATATAGATTGTGACAGGTCATAGCTTGCGTGCCTTTAACTGTAATTGGAAGTCGGTATGATTCCCTGTTTGTAAACTGAATGAGGACGGTTATCTAAACCACCGAGCGCGCGAGAGAGGGAGAGAGCGCGTGCGAGAGATTTCTGTTTTTTCCCCTTTTTCCAATCCTTTAGTTATCTCACGCTCTACATTAAAGTCAAAGTGATTCAATGTATATATATATATATATATATATACGTGGATATATTCCTGTAAAAATTAAAATCAATCAGCATGTCTTGATGTTATCAGTCCGGAGAGAACTTTAATAATAGTTTATGTGGTGTGCATTGTGCCACTTAGTTTCCTCTGCACAGACATCTTTGCCTGACTAATGATAAAATTAACATGTGAACCTGTTCGTTTTGAGTGATATTAATAAAAAACCCTGAAAAGTAAAACCGACCCGAGGTAACAGCCTCTGGCTGATCGCAATGTGGTCTGTATCAGGCTAGGTCACATCCTCCCTGTTGAGATAATGTTGAGCCTAAACATTTGGTTTAGAGAGCAGTCTACCTTCATGAACTGACTCGCTAACAAGAGCTGGAGTAACCATAACTAATTTGTGTAGGTGATTCCTATACGGGTATGTGTCTATACAATATCTTAAGCAGTGTAAGTGCGAATTCTTCTGGCGTGTGGTATTCATGTTGTATAATGCGGAATAATTTCTGCATGTTTTCTCTTTAAATGCTGTGTATATGTCCAATGATAAGTAATTAGTAAGATCAGATGGCAGTAGTAGTCTGCACATCTTAAATATTTGTAATGTGTTGTACGCCTGTTACAGATGTGATATCTAAGTCCGTAACATTAGAATAAGGTGATGATTACTTAATGTGGAATTCGGGTTTTGCAGGGAGTACGAGTATCTGGATTAGACAGCCTTGCATAATGGTTCCTTTTGCCGACATGTTGTGCTGATATGAGTTTGGGAGGTAGTTTAATTACGGTCCCTTTACAACAGTGTAATTTGAAGTGATTTGTTTTTTCCTGAACCGTAGACTGGTGAATAGAATAGAGTAGTTATGCAAATATATGGGTGTGTGTATATATATATACATATACGGTGTGCTATGGATATGTCATACAAAATATACGAGTTACATATTTAAATAATACAAAGCAGTGGTCACAAACTCGAGAAAGGGAGGATATACTGCACAACCTCTGAAGTGAATTGAATTGATAATACGTTATACAGCAGCTGAGAACTGATAAAAACTGAGAGCTAAGAACTAGATGCAGGTGTGTGTGATCTGGGAATTGCAGTTCATGGCAGCCAGCCATGTTTGTGGACCGCAGTGAAGGATGGGAAATGTGGTTTGTGATATGAGTAGATTTAACACTACCTTAATATGGTCAAATACAGTTTAAATGAAATGGATAAAATTATAGGGCGAATCTTATGCTTCTTACAATTGTGCGTTCAGCCAAGGTAACAACTTGGTGGTAAATTGAAACAAAGCTCACAGATGATAAATTTTATTTTAGACTAAGTTAAATACATATTCACATTCCTCCAAAGTGAGCAACATTTAAATGTCATGTATGAAGGATCTGAGTGATATTTTGAGTACAGTATTTTGGTACAGTTATAAGTTAATAAGAAACAAAATGCATGTACATGCATGTATACCATTTAGACTAAAGACTAGTGCTGTACACATAGAACCAAATTCACTAGGTTGTTTTGAATGAAAATTAGTGGGATAAAAGTGGCTAGAGGACTGTAAATGCATATCTAGATCTCAACCTCATTTACTCTATTTTAGTTCTATCTTATTGGGATTATCACTCGTTAGCACAGATGGAATGTTAATATGTTCGGGTAGTGTGCACCACAAATTTCCAGACTAAAGGAATTTTGGTTTCCTTTCTCAATATCTTTCTGGTAAATGAAAAACAGGAAGGGATAAGAATGTATCTTTGTCAATTGGGTTTGTACTTTTAAAAGTAAACGGACTAGAACTATTTTACAGGGATAACTATACATGAGAGTGGAAAACCCCTTTAAGAGAGGTGTTATTCGATTGATTAGAGCAGTGGAGATTACTTTAGTAATTTTTTTTTAAATGATTTGATAGACCAACATTATTTAATCTCTGCAGCAATATTTCCTGATTCACTGTGTTGAGAGCCTCTTCTAAATCAACAGACAAGGAAGTGCAGAGGGTACCGTGACATTGTTTTAAGACTTTCAAAACAACAGTTGTGCTGATATGTTTATATGACCTTAGACTTCTTGCAGACTGATAACATGTGAACGGTTCACTGAAAAAGCTGTCTACAAGGGACAGGAGGCTTTAGGATTGGACTGTAATGATCTAATATAGTTGGATGTCCCTGATTTAATTTAATAAAATAAAATAAATAAAAAAGAAAGCTGATTTCCAAATTTCTGGTATAACCCCGTTGTCAATGAAAGAAAATGATAAGTTAAAAGAGATAAAATAATATCAACTGCTAAGTTTAGAAATACAGACTCCACACAATCAGGGCCTTGTGATGTGTTTATATCGAACTTGAGTGATCTGTAAACATTAGAAGTCTTAACACGTTAAAAACTGAACTCCTCGTGTCGAATTGTTTTTAATAGCTTACTGCTTTATTAAAATCAGGGTATAGTAAATCACGATGAATATTCACCGTTTTAAGACCGAGATCTGATGCATAAATTGAACATTTAATGATGGGTTTGCAGTTGTGTGTTCCCAGTTGTCTGTCTCCAGTTTCCAGTACTATTGTCCTGTAAACAATATCTTCGATCCTCAGAAAAAGGATGAAAGGACATGCCCACTTAGTCTAGCATTATTACAGCAAGCTGTGATAACAAAAGCGATAAGTTTTGCGATACAACCAACCCACCCAGTAACCATTATTTATAGTATGATGGATATAGAATATACATATATATATATATATATATATATATATATATATATATATATATAATATATATATATATATATATATAAGATGTCCCAACTGTAACCTATAACTGTAATTCCATTCCACATGATATTATTATTGATCAGCGCTTTTTTCCAAGTGACTGCATGTGAGAGCTCAAGGCCGTGACTCCCCTTAACATGCCTAGATTAGTAGGACACCTGGAAGCGTCTCCTTCGGGGGCTGTGGGCTCCCCTGCGGTGTACTCCTCTGTGGTCATAGACTCCCTTGCACGCCCAAGGCCGTCAGGACATGATTGGGGTCATCCTCCGCCCCAAAAGCACAACAAATGTTCCTGGACGTTATCAAGTATGGTCTGCAGTAGATCACTGATTGCTCACTAAAGGACAACATCCTGAGATCCGGGTGTTCTTGGACAAGCCTGACATTGAATGGACCTATGCTTTGCACCTGAACTATGGCTGGCAAACTACAACAAAGACTGTGTCTTACGTGTGACTGAAAGGGGGGGTGCTGCTTGGGGGGTCCCGGCTCAGGAGAATGGGGCGCTTACAGGGCTGAAGTTTATGTATTGAAAACATTGGATTTGGTGGCACAAGGATTGCCAGGCTGGAGAGGCTCTCTTAGTGTGGATCATTGGGAAAATTGCTCTCTCACACATCGATCTTACGTTCATCACACCAGGTCATTTCTATTTTGAAAGAACAGGATATAGGGATATGGGGTTAATCTATGTACCACCCGAACTAAAATTCTTAAACTGTTAGTGTGCCTAACTCACCAACTGTGGTGTTGTAATGGTGTAATTAATTCTGTGGAGCCAGTCACTGAGAACACTCACGATTGCCCAGCCGAAATTCGTATTTCGTTGAGCTTAAAAGTTTTGGGTCCGAAATTTCACAAACATTATGAACACCCTGTTCTGCCCAATTGGCTGAATTGAAGTCTATCACTAAAGAATGCAACCTGGTTAAGGGTAGAATTGTTAAAAAAAAATAAAAAATAAATAAAAAATAATATAAATACTGACGTTTAGGCCCATGGATTGTGTCGTCTGTTTGGAGTTGTTTGAATGCAATGAGGTTCTATGAAAAAATTGGAACGCCACTTATCGAACAGATAGTTTAATTGAATTCTGACTGCACTTCTTGCTGTATGTATTACAGCTGCCCATGATCTTAGTTAGTGTGCGAGGGGGAAGGTAGAGGAATGATCTCTGTACTTGCAGGCAACGGTGGAGGATCACCTGAAGTGTGCTCAAAATTATTTATTTTTTCCTTGACCTTGGATAGGTCTGGCATACCCTGATTTGTGTTGATGTAATTTGTGCTGATACTAAACGTATTTTGGTAGATGCTCTACCTCTTGCACTAATGACCTATCACATGCAGACTAACAGCAATATGTATCTAACACCGCATGAAATGCTTACGGGTCGACCCATGTCTGTGTCTGTTCCTTATGATGGACGGCCGCTGGAGTAATTGCAGATGAATCAAAAACATATATAAGACCACTAACTATTATGTATGGAGCTATATATTCACAGGAACACAGCTGAGTGCAGTGTTATGTGTGAGGCGTCACCGCCTCAACGGGGGGAGGAGGTGTTCACCGGAGGTGTTCACCCGGAGGTGTTCACCCGGAGCCGCGAGAGAATGCTGACTATGAGAATGCCTCAATCCTCCAATGACGAGATGGTGGGGAACACGTGAAGGTCCGGTACGAAGCTTCAACGGGGGGTCTGCTCAGTCAGTGGCAGACAGGATGAGAAGATGTGCAGATCCATGCCCTGGGTGTACGTGCTAGCCTAACCTCTCCCCAAAGGGTGGCTCTCTACAGTACGTAAAGTGCTTGAGCTGAAGACAACCAGCATACAGAGAGATATTGCATACAACAGACTGTCAAGTATTGTTATAAAATGTTATAAAATGTTTGTGATATGACGCACTCAGGCATGAGAAAAGTATAATGGTGCTGCCGAGCACATAGTGCTGGCAGGGTGGGAATTTTTCCTCGTAGGAGGTTTTTTCACCCACCCTGACTGCAAAAGACTGGGGTTTGGTTTTTGAGGGGAAGCAAAAATCTGCAGGTCCCGACAAATGCAAAACTGTGGGCTGACAGGCCTAGTTGAGAAAGATAGGGACGTGTAGATCCAATCAAGTAGTTAGTTATTGTAGTGGCCACTCATACGTACGGCAGTAGTAGTAGTAATGAATGATTAGGGGAACTCAGTTAATCACACTTATAATCGATGTAGGCAAACAAAGTATAATCAAGGTAGTTAGATTCGAAATGAGATATATATATACATAGTTAAAAGGAGAAGTTAAGGGTTAAGAGTTATGGCTAGGTACATCTACACATGTCTCCCACCAGGTCTAAAAAACCTCCTCAGCTCTATTCGGATCAGTGTTGCGTAGAAGTGGTTATTGTAAGGGACCCATTGGATTACGGGGACGGGCGCAGGAATTAGCGTGGGACGGCCAGGGGGTGCGGCAGAACCAGTTTTTCCACAGATACCCGCTTAATTAAGGTATTGTATGAGGCTTCATAGCCTCAGAGGGGGAAATGTTGTGGATAAAAATGACATGAAATAAACACGAGGGAGACTGAGTATGAGTAAATATGTAATTTTATTGGTAATTCACAGGACGGGTGGGTGCGTAGTCTGGAGGAGAGTAAGAGGGGGAAGAAAATGGGGTGCGTCCTGGGGACATGGGGAAATCAGGGTGGGTGAAGTGAACGGACCACTGAGAGTCGGGCGGACTGGTGGGTGAGAAGAGGGACGAATGGTCGGGGCCCGGATCAGAGAAGACAACATCATCCTCGGATTGGAAGCTAGAGGGGGGTTCTGGTTCTGACTGTGTAGAGGCGTCAACACGCACGTTCGTGGGGCAGATTCTGTACCGAAGAAGAGGGGGGAACCCCGGGTCTCTATTCTTAGGGGGGGTGCTGCGAAGATAGTTAAGTAGCATCATGATATCCAGCCGTGAGATGCACAAGCTGGTAATGAGTGTCCAGATCCAGATCAGGTCCAGTAACGGAGAGAGAGGGGACTGACGACGGGCACCGGCACCTAGACATACAGAAGCGGTTTTAGTCAGAGGTGGATAAATTGGTAAAACACTTAAAGATCTTTATGGGTTATTAGTCGAAATAGTCGAAAGAAGGTGTACGAGCTGAGGAGTGCTAAAATACACACACACACACGCTCGTACAGTCAAGGGCGGGCAAGTAGACACAACATACACACACACACTCTCTCTTTCTCATACACACACACGAATAAACTTTAATAATATCTTATAGTAATAGAGAAACTCTATAAAAAACAGAATAGTAGGATATGCAGGACAGTATAGAACTGCAATGATATTAAGAAGTTGGAAGTACAGTAAACCGCTTTTCAAGTAGTATAAATATATATAAAATAAGAAATATAGTGCAAATATGAAAATAAATTATAAACGAGAAATACAGGAAAAATAGAAAAATATGACTTTACTCATGATTCAGATGGTGAAGATTCTCGTCTCGCAAGGAAAGCCTTAATTTTTAGAGAACCATGAAGAGAGCCAGTTTATAAGGGTGGCTGGGTCAAACTGCCCCCCCCCCGAGATAACGATAAGACCAAGCGTCCCTCCCGGTTGTTTAGTCGTCTTGTCTACGTCATTTTATTTCCCTAGGTAATTGAGAATCCTGGTTTTCTGACCACCTAGGTAATTGAGAATCCTGGTTTCTGACCACCTAGGTAAATGAGAATCCTGGTTTTCTGATTCTCTATGTAATTCAAACGCTGGGTTTTTATTTTCTGGGTTATTAGAAATGCCTGGGTTCTGATTCTATGTGTAAGTGAAATAGGCCTCTTTCTGTAAACATATCGGGTCATTTCTCTAGTGTGTAAATACAGTTATAAATACTGGAGCTTAAGTCAGGGTATTGGATCACTTCTGAGAATTCTCATCGGTGTGGATCTCGTGTGGTGGAATGGAACAATAAAGCTGGACCACTTGCTTCTTCTCACTCACGCTGGTTTATTTTTTTTCTATCTCCAACTGGGCTCAGAGGTTAGATGCTGAGTATTGGCTTCTAAGTTGAGTTTAAATGTTTTGGGTAATAGGCTAAATTTGAGCCAAACACTTGCTTTGAGTATAGCACACGCAATCAACATTTCTCACTGTACCACGCTTTACAGGGGTGAGGTTGGTCTCAATGTCCTGGACCAAACCCTGGCAACGTGAAATGAGGCTGGTTTTCACTACAGCAGGCAAAGGTGTGCCTCTCGTCATCAGCATATGGTTTTCTGTCACAAAAAAAAAAAAAAAAAAAAAACTGATCAGGCTACGGGAGGTTGATGTGCCTGAGGTTCATTTTCTCACACAACACAACGGCCTGCATGTTTCCAATAAAGGTCAAAATCAGATTGCAAGATTTTGTTAGAAGTTAGGTGGGAATTTGCAGTTACCTAGGACAGGTTGCCTTGCTATGAGTATAGCACACGCAATCAACATTTAGCCCACGCAATCAACATTTCTCACTGTACCACGCTTTTCAGGGGTGAGGTTGGTCTCAAAGTCCCTGGATCAAACCTGTGAAATGAGGCTGGTTTTCACTACAGCAGGTAAAAGGTGTGCCTCTTCATCCAGCATATGGTTCTGTCACAAAAAAAACAAAAAAAAAAAAAACTCATCAGGCTACGGGAGGTTGATCTGCCTGAGGTTCATTTTCTCACACAACACAACGGCCTGCATGTTTACAATAAAGGTCAAAATCAGATTGCAAGATTTTGTTAGAAGTTAGGTGGGAATTTGCATTTACCTAGTACAAGTCTGGCACTTTGCTATGAATTAAAGCATACGCAATAACATTTCTCACTGTACCATGCTTTTCAGAGGTGAGGTGGTCTCTCAACGTACCTGGATAAAACCTGTTGCAAAGTATGAAATGAGGCTGGTTTTCACTACATCCAGCACTATGGTTTTCTGTCAAAAATAAATAAATAACTAAATAACTTATCAGGCTACGGGAGGTTGATTTGCCCTGAGGTTCATTTTCTCCACACACACCACGGCCCTGCACTGTTTCAATAAAGAGTCAAAATCAGATGCAAGATTTGTTAGAAGTTAGGTGGGAATTTGCATTTACTAGTACAGGTTGCCTTTGCTATGAGTATAGCACACGCAATCAACATTTCTCACCTGTACCAGGCCAAAGACGTGCCAGAATGTCCCCACGCCGACATCTAGCACGTTGATTTTTCTGGCCGTAGTTGCACCCCTCCTCAGTCCAGAAGTGTTGGAGTGCCGTGATCGTATAGTGGTTAGTACTCTGCGTTGTGGTCGCAGCAACCCCGGTTCGAAGAGGTGCCTGGCATGTAGTGTCTACCCTCACCCCCGAATCCTAAGGTTGAGCATGTCTTTGTGACCTCTATCCCTTTTCCTCTGGAAAAGCACAAGTAGATCGAACCAATGGGTCACTGGGCCAGTGCGCAATGGATAACGCGTCTGAATACGGATCAGAAGATTCTAGGTTCAACTACCCTGGTCTGGCTCAGTTCCCTTTTACCTCACTCCACAAGGTGTGCCTTTTTGCAACCCACTCTGGCAGCTGAGTTTTCGGCAGACCACTCATAATCTATGGAATGCTGCGAGTCATGATCCTACTCAAGTCAGCACGCTGGCTACTATAGCTGGCTTCAAGTTTGCCATGTGGAAAGCAAAACGAGGAAGGCCGAAAGTGTTGCCGGCGGCTCCCGCTCGTGGTACCAGCAGCTGATTTTCTGGGCATGTGTAACAGGTCTGTGACGGTCATAACGTATGTGGTTAGTACTACCGTTGGCCCCGGAAACCGGTTGGGACGCGATTGACAGCGCTGCATTTTCTCATTTTTCCCGAGCAGTCGCGGATGTCCCCATATGGTCTAGCGTGTCAGGATTCTTGGTTTTCACCCAGGCGGCCCCCGGGTCGACTCCCCGGTATGGGAACGGTGCTTTAGTGTATGGCCCCAAGTTGAAGTTAGTTTAGCTTCTCCAGCTGAACGCTTTGACTTAGTAGAAATGACAGCATAAGTAGTTTAGGTTTCTCATTTCCACAAGCTTTCTGTGGGCCAGTGGTTGCTAATGGATGAATCATAAGATTCCAGAATCAACACCTGGAGGATTTGCTTTAGCTCTCTCTTACCCCGTCCAACATCCTGGCCCCGTCTGATCGCTAACTCTAATAGACTTGTAAAGCTGCCGCTCTGAATCTGGCTGTACGTAGCCCCTTTTCAGGGTGAGGTTGAGTCTCAATGCCCCCTGGATCAAACCTGTGCAAAGTGAAATGAGGCTGGTTTTCACTACATCCCAGCATATGGTTTTCTGTCAAAAATAAATAAATAAGTATCAGGCTATCGGGAGGTGATGTGCCTGAGGTTCATTTTCTCACACAACACAACCGCCTGCATGTTTCTAATAAAGGTCAAAATCAGATTGCAAGATTTTGTTAGAAGTTGTGGGAATTTGCATTTACCTAGGACAGGTTGCCTTGCTATGAATATAGCACACGCAATCAACATTTCTCACTGTACTAGCTTTTCAGGGATGAGGTGGTCTCAACGTCCTGGATCAAACCTGTGAAAGTGAAAGAAGCTGGTTTTCACTACAGCAGGCAAAAGGTGTGCCTCTTCATCCAGCATATGGTTTTCTGTCACAAAAAAAAAAAAAAAAACTGATCAGGCTAAGAGGTTGATGTGCCTGAGGTTCATTTTCTCACACAACACAACGGCCTGCGTTTCCAATAAAAGTCAAAATCAGATTGCAAGATTTTGTTAGAAGTTAGGTGGAATTTGCATTTACCTAGTCAGGTTGCCTTGCTATGAGTATAGCACACGCAATCAACATTTCTCACTGTACCACGCTTTTCAGGGTGAGGTTGGTCTCAACGTCCCTGGATAAACCTGTGCAAAGTGAAATGAGGCTGGTTCACTACATCCAGCATATGGTTTCAGTCAAAAATAAACAAATGAATAAATAACTTATCAGGCTACGGGAGGTTGATGTGCCTGAGGTTCTTTTCTCACAAACACAACGGCTGCATGTTTCCAATAAAGGTCAAAATCAGATTGCAAGATTTTGTTAGAAGTTAGGTGGGAATTTGCATTTACGTAGTACAGGTTGCTTGCTATGAGTATAGCACACGCAATCAACATTTTTCGCTGTACACGCATTAGGGGTGAGGTTGGTCTCAACGTCCTGGATCAAACCTGTGCAAAGTGAAATGTGCTGGTTTTCACTACTCCAGCATATGGTTTTCATCTAAACAAATGAATAAATAATATCGGCTACGGGAGTGATGGCTGAGGTTCATTTTCTCACACAACACATGGCCTGAATGTTTCCAATAAAGGTCAAAATCAGATTGAAGATTTTGTTAGAAGTTAGGTGGGAATTTGCATTTACCTAGTACAGGTTGCCTTGCTATGAGTATAGCACACGCAATCAACATTTCTCACTGTACCAGGCCAAAGAAGTGCCAGAATGTCACGCCACATCTAGCAGTTGATATCTGGCGAGTGGCACCCCTCTCTTCCAGAAGTGCGAGTGCCATGATCGATAGTGGTTAGTACTCTGCGTTGTGGTCGCAGTAACCCGGTTGGAATCGGGTCACGGCATGGAGTTTTCTACCTCACCCCTGAATCTAAGGTTGGGCATGTCTTTGTGACCTCTATCCCTTTTTCGCTGGAAAAGCACAAGTAGATCGAACAATGGCTCCATGGGCAAGTGGCGCAATGGATACGCGTCTGAATACGGATCAGAAGATTCTAGGTTCAACTCCTGGTTGGCTCAGTTCCCTTTTACCTCACTCCAAAGGTGTGCCTTTGCAACCCACTCTGGCAGCTGAGTTTCGGCAGACCACTCATAATCTCTGGAATGCTGCGAGTCATGATCCTACTCAAGTCAGCACGCTGGCTTACTATAGCTGCTTCCAAGTTTGCATGTGAAAGCAAAACGAGGCAGGCGACAGTGTGCCGGTGCTCCCGCTCGTGTCCAGCAGCTGATTTTCTGGCAGTGGAACAGGTCTGTGACGATGTTAGTGTAGGACAAGTTGAAGTTAGTTTAGCTTCTCCAGCTAACGCTTGACTTAGTAGAAATGACAGCATAAGTAGTAGGTTCTCATTTCCACAAGCTTTCTGTGGGCCAGTGGTGCAATGGATGAATCAGAAGATTCCAGAATCAACACCGGAGGATTTGCTTTAGCTCTCTCTTCCTGTCCAACATCCTGCCCGTCTGATCGCTAACTCTAATAAATAGTAAGCTGCCTCTCTGAATCTGGCTGTAGTAGCCCCTTTTCAGGGTGAGGTTGGTCTCAACGTCCTTGATCAAACCTGTGCAAAGTGAAATGAGGCTGGTTTCAGTAACAGGCAAAAGTGTGCCTCTTCCAGCATATGGTTTTCTGTCAAAAAAAAAAAAAAAACTGATCAGGCTACGGAGGTTGATGTGCCTGAGGTTCATTTTCTCACACAACACAACGGCTGCATGTTTCAATAAAGGTCAAAATCAGATTGCAAGATTTTGTTAGAAGTTAGGTGGGAATTTGCAGTACTAGGACAGGTTGCCTTGCTATGAGTATAGCACACGCAATCAACATTTAGCACATGCAATCAACATTTCTCACTGTACCAGCTTTTTCAGGGGTGAGGTTGGTCTCAAAGTCCTGGATCAAACCTGTGAAATGAGGCTGTTTTCACCCAGCAGGTAAAAGGTGTGCCTCTTCATCCAGCATAGTTTTCTGTCACAAAAAAAAAAAAAAACTCATCAAGCTACGGGAGGTTGATCTGCCTGAGGTTCATTCTCAACAACACAACGGCCTGCATGTTTCCAATAAAGGTCAAAATCAGATTGCAAGATTTGGTTAGAAGTTAGGTGGGAATTTGCATTTACTAGTATAGGTTGCCTTGCTATGAGTATAGCACACGCAATCAACATTTCTCACTGTACACGCTTTCAGGGGTGAGGTTGGTCTCAACGTCCCTGGATCAAACCTGTGCAAAGTGAAATGAGGCTGGTTTCACTACATCCAGCATATGGCTTTCTGTCAAAAAGAAATAAATAAAAAAAAAACTCATCAGGCTATGGGAGGTTGATGTGCCTGAGGTTCATTTTCTCACACAACACCATGGCCTGCATGTTTCCAATAAAGGTCAAAATCAGATTGCAAGATTTTGTTAGAAGTTAGGTGGGAATTTGCATTTACCTAGGACAGGTTGCCTGTGTTGTGCATAAAAATGACATGAAATAAACACGAGGGAGACTGAGTATGAGTAAATATGTAATTTTATTGGAATTCACAGGACGGGTGGGTGCGTAGTCTGGAGGAGAGTAAGAGGGGGAAGAAAATGGGGTGCGTCCTGGGGACATGGGGAAATCAGGGTGGGTGAAGTGAACGGACCACTGAGAGTCGGGCGGACTGGTGGGTGAGAAGAGGGACGAATGGTCGGGGCCGGATCAGAGAAGACAACATCATCCTCGGATTGGAAGCTAGAGGGGGGTTCTGGTTCTGACTGTGTAGAGGCGTCAACACGCACGTTCGTGGGGCAGATTCTGTACCGAAGAAGAGCGGGGAACCCCGGGTCTCTATTCTTAGGGGGGTGCTGCGAAGATAGTTAAGTAGCATCATGATATCAGCCGTGAGATGCACAAGCTGGTAATGAGTGTCCAGATCCAGATCCAGGTCCAGTAACGGAGAGAGAGGGGACTGACGACGGGCACCGGCACCTAGACATACAGAAGCGGTTTTAGTCAGAGGTGGATAAATTGGTAAAACACTTTAAAGATCTTTATGGGTTATTAGTCGAAATAGTCGAAAGAAGTGTACGAGCTGAGGAGTGCTAAAATACACACACACACACGCTCGTACAGTCAAGGGCGGGCAAGTAGACACAACATACACACACACACTCTCTCTTTCTCATACAACACACGAATAACTTTAATAATATCTTATAGTAATAGAGAAACTCTATAAAAAACAGAATAGTAGGATATGCAGGACAGTAGAACTGTAATGATATTAAGAAGTTGGAAGTACAGTAAACCGCTTTTCAAGTAGTATAAATATATATAAAATAAGAAATATAGTGCAAATATGAAAATAAATTATAAACGAGAAATACAGGAAAAATAGAAAAATATGACTTACTCATGATTCAGATGGTGAAGATTCTCGTCTCGCAAGGAAAGCCTTAATTTTAGAGAACCATGAAGAGAGCCAGTTATAAGGGTGGCTGGGTCAAACTGCCCCCCCCCCGAGATAACGATAAGACCAAGGTCCCTCCCGGTTGTTTAGTCGTCTTGTCTACGTCATTTTATTTCCCTAGGTAATTGAGAATCCTGGTTTCTGACCACCTAGGTAATTGAGAATCCTGGTTTCTGACCACCTAGGTAAATGAGAATCCTGGTTTCTGATTCTCTATGTAATTCAAAACGCTGGGTTTTATTTTCTGGGTTATTAGAAATGCCTGGGTTCTGATTCTATGTGTAAGTGAAATAGGCCTTTTCTGGAAACAAATGGGTTATCTAGTGTGTAAATACAGTATAAATACTGGAGCTTAAGCTCAGGGTATTGGGATCACTTCTGAGAATTCTCATCGGTGTGGATCTCGTGTGGTGGAATGGAACAATAAAGCTGGACCCTTGCTTCTTCTCACTCACGGCTGGTGTATTTTTTCTATCTCCAACTGGGCTCAGAGGTAGATGTGAGTATTGGCTTCTAAGTTGAGTTTTAAATGTTTTTGGGTAATAGGCTAAATTTGAGCCAACATTTGGCACCCCAGATGGGACTGGGCTAAGATCTATATGTCTGGAATCTCTCCTGTGGTACTTCGCTCTCTAAGCAACAGACAGGCCGTATAGGAAAAGGCATTGCAGACGCCTGTTATTTCAAAGCTCTGTTTTAGTGGTCTGTTGCTACGACTGAGAAAGCCCCGGGGTGGGAAGAAAGACTAAGTGGGTCTCCAAAAGAACCTGGAGTGAGTGAGAAGAGGTAAGAGAAGTGTGGATTGTAGAAGATTGTACTTATTGTAATTGTATAAGGTTCATAAGACTGTGTAAGGATATGGCATATGTGTTGTGTGAGTGAAA
Source organism: Ictalurus punctatus (assembly GCF_001660625.3). Classification (NCBI taxonomy): domain Eukaryota; kingdom Metazoa; phylum Chordata; class Actinopteri; order Siluriformes; family Ictaluridae; genus Ictalurus; species Ictalurus punctatus. The sequence continues at coordinate 6,745 of NW_026521192.1, read as the reverse complement.
GTCCTGCAATACCGCTGGAGGAAGGGAAAAAAGGTAGAAAAAAGAGAAGAGAAATAGAGAAATACTCCAGGGCGGGGATAGAAAGCAGTGGAAAATGAGGCCTCAGACCCCAGATACCGGCTACTAGACTAGACTAGCAGACTAGTGGCGGCTGCATTGGTGGGGACCCCTAATACCGCTGGAAAAAGATTAGATAAAAGATAGATAGCTTAGATTCCAGGGCTGGATAGAGAGGGGAATAAATCCTGGGCCCAGGTCCGGGTCGTGCAATACAGCATGCCCAGTGTATGAATGGAATATGTACTAACAAATGTGTGTGCTTAAAATATATGTGCTTATAATATGTATAATATGAGTGTGGTGTGAGAGCGTGTAAGTTTTTGAGACAGGGAAAATGTATTTATTAGTGCTCTGAACATGAGCTCCATACCTAAAGTATTGGATAAGTGGGATAAGATTCAGAGAAAAGAATTCTTTTGGAGAAAGTTGGATTTAATTTGTATGACTGTAAGCTTCATGCATACGGAGCTGGTATGTAGGTGCTTTATACTTTGAAAACTTCATGTAGTAACATAAATAAGCGTAATAATGTGGAATACAATGTGTGTATGGGAGCTTGCCTGCGTTGTTGATAGAACGGAGGGGTGTATGTGTGTGTTCTTGTCTGTCCTTATCTGTGCGTCTGTGTGGAAATAGGGAGGAAGGACAAGGGGAAAAAAAACAAAAAAAAAAGGAAAAAAAACAAAACAAAAAAAAAAAAAGGGAAAAAGATTGTGTGATCCGGGAACAGGAAAACTGAAGGTGGGAGAAAAGTATATTGTCGGGGCCATTATTGAGAAATGACTGCCACAAGGCCCACACGGGTGAGGTTTCCAACTCAGGACGGGGAAAGTAGGCGGCTGCAGCATCCACAGGGACACAATGGAGCCCGCGTGAAAGAAATACAAAACGATGCAGGAGTAAGTGAAATTTTGTCCTGGTTAAAACGGGGGGCTCAAAAGACGGTGCGGGAATATGGCGCAGTGTAGAAGGGTTGTGTATAGCCCCAGTCAGCCGCCTCCCACGCTTGATCAAAGACACCATGGCGTGGATCATGTCAATAAGACTGAAATGATCCGGAAAATCCGTCAGGAATGGTGGTCCCCTCAGCTGGCCTCACAGGTGGACCAAATGGTGAACGCATGTGCTGTGTGCATCAACCACAACGTGCGAAAGAACCTCACCACCCCCTTAGGACATATTCCCCCGCCGACGGGACCGTTTCGGCATCTAATGATGAATCATATAGACATGGGAGCGGAGTTCCAGGTAGATGGGAAACGCTTCCTTCTGGTCATAGTGGACCGCTTTAGCCAGTGGGTGGAGGCGACTGCTACTTCTGAGGAAGATGTGGAGTCCGCCGCTAAATTTTTATGTTGTGAGGTCATACCTCGATTCGGGATCCCTGATTTTTTGAGTTCAGACAATGGCATCCACTTCGTAAATAACGTCCTTAAGTATGTTGCATCGGCCTTGAAGGTTGATCATAAGCTAGGATGTGTATATCTTCCTGAGTCCAAAGCACGATGGACCCAGGGTACCGCACCCTAACTAATAAATTGGCAAAAATATGCGATGACTCACACCTAAACTCAAATCCACCGACAGTTATATTCACAGGTTAGAGAAGCAATCCATGGTGGGGACGGGGTACGGGAGGATGTACGTTTAGTGGCCCCCGGGGATAGAGTACACATTCGTATGTTTCAGAGAAATAGCCCCCTCGGGGCACGTCGGGAAGGACCCTTCACTGTGGTCGCTGCAAACCGCCTCGGCTGTGAGAGTTGAAGAGAGAGATCATTGGTACCACTTAAACCAGTGCGTCCGTGCCGGAGCAGATACGGGACGGCGAGGGACCAACAACCCCAGGCCCTGCCACTACAGGGCAGCCCATGGGGACGGAGGTGTTAACCGACAGCGACTCGGATACCTCACTTATGGGTCCGGCCTACGGCACTCGAGCCCAGGCTAAACGACGGGCTGTGGAAAGGCTAGATAGACCGGCCCAGTCGGATGCCGGTAGCTCAACAGGCTCTTCGTTCCTCTCCTCTCCATACGATGATATTGACCCTGTTACCTCCCCCCGAGCTGAAGCGGGAGACGTAGCTGCCGTCCCGCTAGTAACCCCACCAGAGGCAGAATTGTTATCAACACTCGCCACTCTCTGGCAATCTGATAACCTTGATGACCCCATGCCTATGAGCACTATTGATTTGGATATGCTGCAGGCCCTTGAGGTACAGTTAAGCACACCTCCCCCCGTGCCCCTGAGCTCCAGTCTCCGCAGGGATCTTTACACACTCCCCTACCATTGAGTCGAGAGAACACTGGTTCAGCAGAGTAGCTGGGGTGGGGGCGCCTTATACCACAGGGCTAAGAGTTCCTGTTCAGACCAGAGGGTGATGTTCGGAAGAACACACCTTCATTGTATAATTTACTGATCATGATCTAGACTGCGTACAGTCCTATATATAGATTGTGACAGGTCAATAGCTTGCGTGCCTTTAACTGTAATTGGAAGTCGGTATGATTCCCTGTTTGTAAACTGAATGAGGACGGTTATCTAAACCACCGAGCGCGCGAGAGAGGGAGAGAGCGCGTGCGAGAGATTTCTGTTTTTTCCCCTTTTTCCAATCCTTTAGTTATCTCACGCTCTACATTAAAGTCAAAGTGATTCAATGTATATATATATATATATATATATATATATATATATATATATATATACGTGGATATATTCCTGTAAAAATTAAAATCAATCAGCATGTCTTGATGTTATCAGTCCGGAGAGAACTTTAATAATAGTTTATGTGGTGTGCATTGTGCCACTTAGTTTCCTCTGCACAGACATCTTTGCCTGACTAATGATAAAATTAACATGTGAACCTGTTCGTTTTGAGTGATATTAATAAAAAAACCTGAAAAGTAAAACCGACCCGAGGTAACAGCCTCTGGCTGATCGCAATGTGGTCTGTATCAGGCTAGGTCACATCCTCCTGTTGAGATAATGTTGAGCCTAAACATTTGGTTTTAGAGAGCAGTCTACCTTCATGAACTGACTCGCTAACAAGAGCTGGAGTAACCATAACTAATTTGTGTAGGTGATTCCTATACGGGTATGTGTCTATACAATATCTTAAGCAGTGTAAGTGCGAATTCTTCTGGCGTGTGGTATTCATGTTGTATAATGCGGAATAATTTCTGCATGTTTTCTCTTTAAATGCTGTGTATATGTCCAATGATAAGTAATTAGTAAGATCAGATGGCAGTAGTAGTCTGCACATCTTAAATTATTTGTAATGTGTTGTACGCCTGTTACAGATGTGATATCTAAGTCCGTAACATTAGAATAAGGTGATGATTACTTAATGTGGAATTCGGGTTTTGCAGGGAGTACGAGTATCTGGATTAGACAGCCTTGCATAATGGTTCCTTTTGCCGACATGTTGTGCTGATATGAGTTTGGGAGGTAGTTTAATTACGGTCCCTTTACAACAGTGTATTTGAAGTGATTTGTTTTTTCCTGAACCGTAGACTGGTGAATAGAATAGAGTAGTTATGCAAATATATGGTGTGTGTATAATATATTACATATACGGTGTGCTATGGATATGTCATACAAAATATACGAGTTACAATATTTAAATAATACAAAGCAGTGGTCACAAACTCGAGAAAGGGAGGATATACTGCACAACCTCTGAAGTGAATTGAATTGATAATACGTTATACAGCAGCTGAGAACTGATAAAAACTGAGAGCTAAGAACTAGATGCAGGTGTGTGTGATCTGGGAATTGCAGTTCATGGCAGCCAGCCATGTTTGTGGACCGCAGTGAAGGATGGGAAATGTGGGTTTGTGATATGAGTAGATTTAACACTACCTTAATATGGTCAAATACAGTTTAAATGAAATGGATAAAATTATAGGGCGAATCTTATGCTTCTACACATTGTGCGTTCAGCCAAGGTAAAACTTGGTGGTAAATTGAAACAAAGCTCACAGATGATAAAATTTTATTTTAGACTAAGTTAAATACATATTCACATTCCTCCAAAGTGAGCAACATTAAATGTCATGTATGAAGGATCTGAGTGATATTTGAGTACAGTATTTTGGTACAGTTATAAGTTAATAAGAAACAAAATGCATGTACATGCATGTATACCATTTAGACTAAAGACTAGTGCTGTACACATAGAACCAAATTCACTAGGTTGTTTTGAATGAAAATTAGTGGGATAAAAGTGGCTAGAGGACTGTAAATGCATATCTAGATCTCAACCTCATTTACTCTATTTTAGTTCTATCTTATTGGGATTATCACTCGTTAGCACAGATGGAATGTTAATATGTTCGGGTAGTGTGCACCACAAATTTCCAGACTAAAGGAATTTTGGTTTCCTTTCTCAATATCTTCTGGTAAATGAAAAACAGGAAGGATAAGAATGTATCTTTGTCAATTGGGTTTGTACTTTTAAAAGTAAACGGACTAGAACTATTTTACAGGGATAACTATACATGAGAGTGGAAAACCCTTTAAGAGAGGTGTTATTCGATTGATTAGAGCAGTGGAGATTACTTAGTAATTTTTTTTTAAATGATTTGATAGACCAACATTATTTAATCTCTGCAGCAATATTCCTGATTCACTGTGTTGAGAGCCTCTTCTAAATCAACAGACAAGGAAGTGCAGAGGGTACCGTGACATTGTTTTAAGACTTTCAAAACAACAGTTGTGCTGATATGTTTATATGACCTTAGACTTCTTGCAGACTGATAACATGTGAACGGTTCACTGAAAAAGCTGTCTACAAGGGACAGGGAGGCTTTAGGATTGGACTGTAATGATCTAATATAGTTGGATGTCCTGATTTAATTTAATAAATAAAATAAATAAAAAAGAAAGCTGATTTCCAAATTTCTGGTATAACCCCGTTGTCAATGAAAGATTAAAATGATAAGTTAAAAGAGATAAAATAATATCAACTGCTAAGTTTAGAAATACAGACCACACAATCAGGGCCTTGTGATGTGTTTATATCGAACTTGAGTGATCTGTAAACATTAGAAGTCTTAACACGTTAAAAAACTGAACTCCTCGTGTCGAATTGTTTTTAATAGCTTACTGCTTTATTAAAATCAGGGTATAGTAAATCACGATGAATATTCACCGTTTTAAGACGAGATCTGATGCATAAATTGAACATTTAATGATGGGTTTTGCAGTTGTGTGTTCCCAGTTGTCTGTCTCCAGTTTCCAGTACTATTGTCCTGTAAACAATATCTTCGATCCTCAGAAAAAGGATGAAAGGACATGCCCACTTAGTCTAGCATATTACAGCAAGCTGTGATAACAAAAGCGATAAGTTTTGCGATACAACCAACCCACCCAGTAACCATTATTTATAGTATGATGGATATAGAATACATATATATATATATATATATATATATATATATATATATATATATATATATATATATATATATATTATTAAGATGTCCCAACTGTAACCTATAACTGTAATTCCATTCCACATGATATTATATTGATCAGCGCTTTTTCAAGTGACTGCATGTGAGAGCTCAAGGCCGTGACTCCCTTAACATGCCTAGATTAGTAGGACACCTGGAAGCGTCTCCTTCGGGGCTGTGGGCTCCCCTGCGGTGTACTCCTCTGTGGTCATAGACTCCCTTGCACGCTCCCAAGGCCGTCAGGACATGATTGGGGTCATCCTCCGCCCCATAAAAGCACAACAAATGTTCCTGGACGTTATCAAGTATGGTCTGCAGTAGATCACTGATTGCTCACTAAAGGACAACATCCTGAGATCCGGGTGTTCTTTGGACAAGCCTGACATTGAATGGACCTATGCTTTGCACCTGAACTATGGCTGGCAAACTACAACAAAGACTGTGTCTTACGTGTGACTGAAAGGGGGGGTGCTGCTTGGGGGGGTCCCGGCTCAGGAGAATGGGGCGCTTACAGGGCTGAAGTTTATGTATTGAAAACATTGGATTTGGTGGCACAAGGATTGCCAGGCTGGAGAGGCTCTCTTAGTGTGGATCATTGGAAAATTGCTCTCTCACACATCGATCTTACGTTCATCACACCAGGTCATTTCTATTTGAAAGAACAGGATATAGGGTATGGGTTAATCTATGTACCACCCGAACTAAAATTCTTAAACCTGTTAGTGTGCCTAACTCACCAACTGTGGTGTTGTAATGGTGTAATAATTCTGTGGAGCCAGTCACTGAGAACACTCACGATTGCCCAGCCGAAATTCGTATTTTCGTTGAGCTTAAAAGTTTGGGTCCGAAATTTCACAAACATTATGAACACCTGTCTGCCAATTGGCTGAATTGAAGTCTATCACTAAAGAATGCAACTGGTTAAGGGTAGAATGTTAAAAAAAAATAAAAAATAAATAAAAAAATAATAAATACTGACGTTTAGGCCCATGGATTGTGTCGTCTGTTTGGAGTTGTTTGAATGCAATGAGGTTCTATGAAAAAATTGGAACGCCACTTATCGAACAGATAGTTTAATTGAATTCTGACTGCACTTCTTGCTGTATGTATTACAGCTGCCCATGATCTTAGTTAGTGTGCGAGGGGGAAGGTAGAGGAATGATCCTGTACTTGCAGGCAACGGTGGAGGATCACCTGGAAGTGTGCTCAAAATTATTTATTTTTTTTT
>NW_026521191.1:0-57240 GCF_001660625.3 Ictalurus punctatus | reverse complement strand
ATGTTTCATGATCCTCTGATAAACACAGATCACAAACATTCTAACTTTTATTTTTAAAGCATTGTGAGGATGTGCAGATCAACACTTCAGATGGAGGCATGTCAGGCTCTATGGAACACTCCACCCTGTGGAAGAACATGATGGAGGACTGCAGAAGAATCTCAAATTCCATCAGTCTGGTAGGCACATAAACATATTAACAACATGAAAATGTCGTATTTGCTGTATTTATGTGTTTGTAAGCCCGTTCTCAGATGCACCTTTATGTAGGATTTGAGTGGCAATTACAGTTTTCAGCACAAACACAGTTCTCTAAAACTCTCCTTACCCTATCATGCAGTGTAAGTGCTGCCATGGAAACTCATTTCTGCTTGTAAAAGAGAGCTTTGTATGAGCTCCTGTTTCTTCAACACCTCCACAGTGACTGTAGCACTTCTGCTGGTCACCTGATATGTTTTTCAATCTCACATGCTGTTTTTCTTCACTTTTAAGTAACAGGCAAGGTACTTAACATCCTCCACCAGGTGCAAGATCTCTCCCCTCACCTATATGGAGCATCCTATTCTTTCCCAGGAGGCTCAAACCTGGCGATGCTCATTTCATTCTAGCAGAAAAATGTTCAATTATGTGTCAGAGGCAGCTTCACAGAAATATATAAAGTCTTGATATAAAATGTACATTTCTAAATGTATCACCAATAGTGCTGAGGATAAACTCCCTGAGAAGGTATGAGGAAGAAAACTTTAGAGGAACCAGACTCAAAAAGAAACCCGTACATTTCATGAATGTTATTCCTATGTAGGTACGAGCATAGCTGCTGTGCTACAACCTTTTCTAATATCTGGAGATAAAGAGGAGATTTGATATTGACCTATTGAAAGAAATTCTCTTATACATGTACTCTCTTATACTATGAACTGCTATCAAATACCTATGATTAATGTATTCATTTAATTAACTTGTTTCATTTGATTACCTAATTTGAATAAGCTGATCACCTGCTATCCTTGATTATATTATTATGTATTTCCCTGTCAACATGACACATTAGTTATTTTGTATTATGACTATGTGCTGTGTGTTATGTTTAAATCTGTCTGACACCTGGACCAGTAGAAACCGTCCACGCACTGCTTCTTATCAATGTGTATAAAATACTCTGTTTTGCATGACTCACCTATATTATATTGTTATCTCTCTGATTCTTAAGGTAAAGGACAAAATATGTTTTAGAAGTTTGTTTATATTTTTTAAATACTACATTCATTTGAAATTTATATATTTCTAGACAAAGGTCTCGGCTAATGATCCATGTAAGGGAACGGGTTATATGAAAATGCTTTATTGTCTTCATAACGTAATTTTTGTCAACTGAAAAGCTATTTTAATTTCATCCCCCAATAAGAATGTAAAGTCCTCAATTATCTAATAATAATGTTCAGTAAGGACTTAAGTGATAAAATACATTCTCTAAATTTATGTTTCTGTTTTCACACTATTATGAAAAATCCAATTCCTAAAATCCTTAATTCTCTACCCTCCTTTTTAATATTAAGCATATATAACCAGTGTTCTTAGGCAAACAAGACATCATATATAGTTCAGTTAGTTTTTTATTAACACAAAATAATTGAAAAAAGAATAAAAAATTCTTTCAAAAAAACAAAAACCTTCATCTGATGGTGTGATGATAAATAACTGTCGGAGTTGACAAATAACCAGCTGTTATAACAGATTAAGTACTAAAATATTTTTTAAAATTAATATTTTTTGATTGACAAGACAACAATTAAGATAACTAAGTAATTTTTTAAGTATTTAATTGAATTCAACAATTAAATTTTGTAATCTTATTATAATTGGGTTCCAGAATCCTTCCAGTGTTCTTTCTTTGTAGCAGTACGTCTCATTCTGGGTCTCTGGTGGCCCACTGGACAAACAGAAGAAGCAACTTCTCTGATACCTCTGCTCCCTATAGTCCAATTGAACCATTAGTCTTGCTTTTTTTTGTCCCTTTTCTTCCACTTTGTCTTTCCTTCTCTAGAATCTCCCTTCTGCTTTCTGGGTCTCTTTAATTTCTCTCTTCCCTTTCTTTTACACTACCAACAACATTAGATTATGTCCCCTTATTAAAAAATATTATATCACTCTATAAAGACTTTTTATGAGCACTTGTCAACTCCATCAGCTTGTAAGTCGTCTCTTGAACTCTCTAGAACTGGCTTGTTTAAAATTAATAGCCTCAATCCTTTGTCTAATATTTAAAATTTTGCCAGTGAAAAAATTTGCGAAATTGTCGCTGCTATATAATGATTGTGTGCATGTTTCTTGGTGGTTTTATTCCTAGTTAATTTTGCTACAGTATTAAATAAGAATTACAGTGAGAGAGAGAGAGACTGATGTAGCAGCACTAAGAGATTTTCTATAGTTCCGGAGACTCTGCTTCCATGCTGTTTAAATATTACCAATTTGGTTTGACACCATTTACGTTCTACTTGACGAGTGGTCTGTTTTAAGGTGTGTGTGATCGTTATACCAGGGTGCTAGCTTGTTCTAGGGGGGAACGACAAACTTTCAGTACCATTTTGTTCATTTATTTAAAATAAAATCCACAAACTGAGTGTTAGAAATAAAAAAAAACTTCAGACTAAAACTTTATTATAACAACAACTGTTTGTCCTATTTTATGTATGTTAGTTTACATTTTATATAAGCATTTATGAATTATTTTCAATCACTCCCATTATAATAAACTACAGAATGTAAACTGTATCATGCAAATACACCATATAATGGCAATAAACTTGAATTAAACTAAACTTTTAAGCAACTCACACCAGTTTCCCCGACCCCATACAGACCATGCAGTATTTTGGATATAAACATAAGTTTGTACTCGTTCATCACTGTCGTGTGTGCGTGCTACACAGTTGCCGCTTTTTAAAGTTTGATCTTTGTGGCATTTAATATAAAATGCGCCCCTGCCTTAGAGGACTTGGGTCGCACACTTTTTTCTGCTGTCACTTGACGATGACACCTCTGTCTGATGGTGACTGAGGTCATGTTGAGCATAAAAGGTAACGCAGATATAAACAGTAAACAGAAGAAATTCATTTTGTTGACTCTGGGTAAAGCTAGCAGCGTCGCATTTCGTGCGTTTGACGTCAGGCACCACTCACTGGGAAAAGGCTTATTCTTCCGGTTAGTAAAAAATTGCTAGTGTTCCATTGGAGACAATATTACCGTTCTAAAATTCATACACTAGACAGTAGAGTATATAATGCATAGTGTAAGTATGATGCATGTTTTCGGAACAGAAGTAAGGTGATAAGTAAACGTACCCATGCCGTGCGCAGACCAAGTAATCAATAATGAGATTCTTGACACCGATTTTCATAATAGATTATTATAGATTTTATCAATTAGTTGTTGCAGCTCTATATAACTTCAGAAAACACGCTCACACTGAGACAGCCTTTAGAAATATTGTTTCAGAATATTTTGTATTTTGTTTTTTTCCCTTACATAGGAAAGAAGCTGCATTATTGTTCGCAGTGTGGGAAGAGTTTTATTCGCAAGTATATTCTCCAACACGAGCACATTCATGCTAGAGAGAAACCATATTACTGTGAACAGTGTGGGAAGAGTTTTGTTACCTAGAGTAATCTCAAACTACACCAGTGCGTTCACATTGGAGAGAAGCCGTATCACTGTGATCAATGTGAGAAGAGTTTAGGTACCCTGAGGAATCTCATACTACACCAGCGCGTTCACACTGGAGAGAAGCCATATTACTGTGAACAGTGTGGGGAAAGCTTTACTCAACAGACTTCGCTCAAACAAGTCCAGTGATAAATAATCGAGACCTCAATATTGATCAAAATAATCGGGATTAGCGTTTTGGCCATAATCGTGCAGCCCTAAATGGAAGGCTTTATTTTTCACGGACTTGATAAACATTCTAAAGCCTTATGAATTTACTTTAGTTTAGTTAGATGTAGGCTTTGATTAGAGCTAGATATGGACTAGAATAAAAATCCTGGTATGTTTCCTTCTTTTTCACCATGTAGAGATGAAAACTTTACAATATACTTCCGTTCCATTTGTCTTTTTTAGGGGTTCAAGCCTGAAGGACTGAAACCCTCTCGTAATTGTAAGGGTTATTATTATTATTATTATTATTATTATTATTATTATTATTATTATTATTGTTGTTGTTGTTGTTGTGTTGTTGTTGTTTTTATTATTATTATTAAAAAAATATATAAAACTGATCGTGCAGACCACACCATATGTCCTAGAGAGCTGAAGCTTTGAAGGAAGGTACAACCCCAGAGTACTACAGCGTCACAACATTCCGGCCTGATCTGCCAGATGGTGGCGCTATAGTGAGCATGTTTAGAAAAATGGTAATATCTTTTGAACCGTTTGTCACAGACTCAAATGTCTTACATTTAGATTTCATTTCCTCCTATACAATTTTCTGCCATCTTGGATTTTCTGTAAAACCTACTTTTGCAAATTAGTCCTAGGTTTTTCGTCCCATCGAGACCAAACCAGTGCAAAACAAATTATGTGTCTTTGTATAAAATGTTATCAAAAAAAAGGTTGAGCTTTTGACTTGAGGTAGCTACTATACATGAAAACACAGATAGTAGGCATGGCCTCCTTTACTTAAAGGACTATAACTGCTGAGAAATTTTCACCAACCTTGGTATACTTATGTATAGTCTCCGCCTGAAGGCACGCATCATAAATTGCGGAGTTTGCCACTTGGTGGCGAAACTTTGTGGTAGAGGACTGCATTGAGATCCCATGGGTCCGTGAGACCAACGCAAATCTCGTGGGAGTGGGCGGTTTTACCTTTACAACAGGACACAATCTGGCACCTCTGGAATAAGGCAATACCTCAGCACCTGACTCTCGGACAACCCAGATCCAGACAGTGTGCTTGAATGGTGGAAGTTAAACAGAGAGCGCTTTCCTGCGGTTACATTTAGAGTATCCCTGCATCTAGTGCACAGTCAGAGAGGATATTTAGTGTGTGTGAACGGATGTTGGAAGAGAGATGCACAAGTCTGGGACCGCAGTCCATCAGCAACATTCTCTTCCTCCATAGCAATCTAGAGTAGGTTAGGCCAAGTCATTCATAATTCCTTCATTCATTAAGTAGCCTACGTTTTATGTTTTATTTATTTATTTATTTATTTTATTTTTGCTACATGTTAATTAGCTACATAAACACCTGATATCTGAGATCTTTCTTTCCTATTTATTTAATTTGTTTAATATTTATTTATTTTATAAGCAATTAAATATTGTGCCTGGTGGGTTACCAGAGTTGAACTATTATTGTTAGCTGTGTGTGTGTTACGCATACGTTTAAATATGTTTTTAGGCTCCGCTAGTTGTGATGTTTTAAAATAGGAGTTTTATAAGGCTAATAAAAATAATAAAAATTGGTCCAATGTGTTTATCCTGTGTGGTGCTTTACTTGTGCTTTTTATTTATGGTCAGTTTAATTAAAAGCAATGTTTTATGTCTGTTATTCTGAATGTGTAGCATAGCCCTAACGTTTGTGTAAATTTTTCATAATATCTACAAGCTGTGACGGAATTGCGTTTGCGGGTGCACAATCTGGGCGGGGGCGCAACACACGCGTTGAGGGTGCGGGCGGTAATGGTCAGAAATGCAGGAGCGGGATTAAGAAAACAGTCCCGCGCAGGGCTCTACTTGGTGGCATAAAACACATGAAAGCGGCTGTATAAATGGTGTGTAAATGGTTGTATATTATCCGATGTTTCAGATGTACCCATTCTTTGTATCATATGTTAGGTCTCCTCGTTTTACACAACTTTGTTTCCAGGACCACTGCTGTCAATCAAATCATTCATTAAATATTTTATATGATTTAAAATAACGTACTTTTTGAACTAGAACTAGGGAGTTAGAGTCGATGCCAGAACGATTCACTGCTGCTACTTCTGGTGTAAAATTTTAGCAGTGCAGAATTACAGAGCTTACAAACTGCAGTTGTCTTAATGCCACACAAGACGACATCTTTACAGAACCGATGCGTTTTCCCACCCTTCTTTTTATTGACAGGATATAATCATCCCTGATCATCGGATGTTTTAAACTAGAGCTGCAACAACTAATGGATAATAATCTATTATGAAAATCATTGTCAGCGAATCTCATAAATGGATTAGTTGGTCTGTGCCTTTACTCATTACGTTACTTATGTTCCAAAAATCACGCTTCGGAGAGTAAATACTAAAATTGTGTCCCAAATAACGTACTATACACTTACACTTCCATCTAGTGCGTCTAGTGACCCCTAGTGGTCAGTTGTGTAATTGTAGAGGGCCCAAAGTTTTATAATGTTTAAGTAATATAAAATATTTTTTGTTAAATGTATCAAAACATATTCAAGCGAGATGTTTTAAAATTAATCAATTTGGTTATTCGCAAATATCATGTTAGCTGAGCTGATGTTCGTTCATAGATGGATTTATTTTAAATTTATTTACAAATGAAATGATCATTTTCAAAAACCTATGAGTGGAAGACAAGTGTTGCATTGATGGATAAAATAAACAAAGGATAATTCAGAGAGCCAAATTAAATAAATTAATAAACAATAAAATGTAAAAAAAATAAAATCTTGAAATGTATTTATTCAAATTTAATGTTAACATTACTAATGTTAAATATAAATAAAATAAAGCATCATATATAGAAATGACTGTTTAATCTATAGTCTATAATTGTTGTGGAGTGAGGGGGCCTTGTAGATTGTTTGAAATGTGCTAGGGTCCAGAGCTCACAAAAGGGTGAGAACCACTGGTCTAGTGTATGAATTTTAGAAAGGTAATATCATCTCAAATGGAACACATTAGTTTTTTACTAACCTGAAAGTTCACCCCCATCCGATAATTGGAAAAATAATTGGCCAACTAATCGATTATGAAAATCGTTAGTGCAGCCCTATTTTAAACCATTGGCCGATAGCGTGAACAATTGCTTTATCGGCCGATACATCGGTGCATCTCTACTTTTATATTATGATCTATATCAGGGTCATTCAAAAATCTGGGCATGACCAAATGTACCAAAAGCCTATAATCCACTATGAAACTCAGAACTTAAAGAACATGGTAAGCACATGCAGAATATGATTCTTACTGAGTCTGCCGAGATTCATGAAGATTGGCCTATAGGTACACTAGAACAGTTGTAAAGGTTTTACAAAACCATGCATCTCCATAGTAAATTAATGTAATCAGCGATTAGACGAGGTTAGAGTGGTCGATCGTAACAAAACTCAGTGGACGGTTTGACTCTTGGCCCAGAGGTCTGTGCTCAATTAGAACACAAACGGCCACTGGGAGGCACCATCACATTTTGTTTTGTGTGGGATTTTATATCATGTGATGTTTCCCACAAACACTTTCTTTATAATAAGAACAAAAAAAAAAGGTGTGTGTATATATATAAATATATAATATATATAGATATATTATATATATATATATAAAAAAAAAACACAGATCAAAGGGTGGGGGTCATATGGTGTTTTATGAGCACAGTGACAGGGGCCCCTTCACAAAGTTTTGCATAAGGTCCCAGATTTTTAGGACAGTCACTGGATTTAGTTCAGTAAAAATATTTGTAAAAATATTTTAAAATATAGTGTATATTTGAGATGATATTACCTTTCAAAATCCACACACTAGACGGTAGTGCAGAGTGTAAGTGTACAGTACTTTCATTTGGGACACAACTTTAGTATTTACTCTCTGAAGTGTGTTTTCTGAATAGGAGTAACGTAATGAGTAAATTCCCCCATGCCACACGCAGACCAACTAATCCATAATGAGATTCATTACAACGATTTTCATCATCAATTATATCCATTTTATCGATTAAGTGCTGTGACGGCTGACACCAATCTAGGGACACGTGCCATTTTTCGAAACAGCCAAGACAGAAAACGTGGAGGAGACAGAACAGAAACATAACAAATGCACGTGTCCACAGTAAACAATGTCATTAGTTGTCAACATTCAAAGAGCAGGTGCTGCGCACTTGCCCTCATGCTTTCCGTGCGCTGTCATAACCACTTCTATGCAACACTGATCTGAATAGGAGCTGAGGAGGTTTTGTAGACCTGGTGGGAGACGTGCTAGTGTTGTGCACCCCAGGGTCTCATAGTAGATTGGCAGCTGGAGAATGGGCCTTAGGACCCCCCTACATCCACTTTGCGCCGGACATGTGTAGATGTACTTAGCCATAACTCTTAACCCTTAACCTACTTCTCCTTTCAACTATGTATATATATCTCATTTCAAATCTAACTACCTTGATTATACGTTTGTTTGCCTACATTGATTATAAGTGTGATTAACTGAGTTCCCCTAATCATTCATTACTACTACTACTGCCGTACGTATTAGTGGCCACTACAGTAACTAACTACTTGATCTACACGTCCCTATCTTTCTCAACTAGGCCTGTCAGCCCACAGTTTTGTATTTGTCGGGACCTGCAGATTCTTGCTTCCCCTCAAAAACCAAACCCCAGTCTTTCTCAGTCAGGGGTGGGCGAAAAAACCTCCTACGAGGTTCCCACCCTGTCAGCACTATGTGCTCGACAGCACCATTACACTTTTCTCATGCCTGAGTGCGTCATATCACAAACATTTTATAACATTTTATAGCAATACTTGACAGTCTGTTGTATGCAGTATCTCTCTGTATGCTGGTTGTCTTCAGCTCAAGCACTTTACGTACTGTAGAGAGCCACCCTTTGGGGAGAGGTTAGGCTAGCACGTACACCCAGGGTATGGATCTTCACATCTTCTCATCCTGTCTGCCACTGACTGAGCAGACCCCCCGTTGACGGCAGCTTCATACACAGCAGCTTCGTACCGGACCTTCACGTGTTCCCCACCATCTCGTCATTGGAGGATTGAGCATCCTCCAGGGGTTGCATGTTCTAGTCCGCTGCTGCCCTGTAGTCAGCATTCTCGTAGTCAGCATTCTCTCGCTGCTCCGGGTCTCCCACCTCGGGGTGAACACCTCCGGGTCTCCTACCTCCGCGTGAACACCTCCGGGTCTCCTACCTCCGGGTGAACACCTCCCCCCGTTGAGGTGGTGACGCCTCACACATAACACTGCAGTCAGCTCTGTTCCTGTGAATATATAGCTCCATACATAATAGTTAGTGGTCTCATATATGTTTTTGATTCATCTGCAATTACTCCAGCGGCAGTCCATCACAAGGAACAGACACAGACATGGGTCGACCCGTAAGCATTTCATGCGGTGTTAGATACATATGGCTGTTAGCCTGCATGTGATAGGTCATTAGTGCAAGAGGTAGAGCATCTATCGAACTACGTTTAGTATCAGCACAAATTACGTCAACTTGAGATGGTATGTCAGATCTGGTACCTATCCCTGGTCAAGGAAGAAATTTTTGAGTACAAATATCACACTTAGATTATCCTCCACCGTTACCTGCAAGTACAGAGATCATTCCTCTACCTTCCCCCTCGCACACTGGCTAAGATCATGGGCATCTATAATACATACAGCAAGAAGTGCAGTCCGAATTCAATTAATCTATTTGTCCGATAAGTGGCGTTCCAATTTTTTCCTAGAACCTCGTTGCATTCAAACAACTCCAAACAGACGACACAATCCATGGGCCTAAACATCAGAATTTATCTGTATATTTATATATATTAACAATTCTACCCTTAACCTGGTTGCACTCTTTAGTGATAGATTTCAATTCAGCCCATTGGGCAGATCAGGGTGTTCATAATGTTTATGAAATTTCCGATCCGAAACTTTTAAGCTCGAGAAAATGTGAATTTTGGCTAGACAATCGTGAGTGCTCTCAGTGACTGGCTCCACGGAATTAATTAGGCACTACAACACTACAGTTGGTGTGTTAGGCACACTAACAGGTTTAAGAATTTTAGTTCGGGTGGCACATAGATTAACCCCATATCCCCATATCCTGTTCTTTCAAAATAGAAATGACCTGGTGTGATGAACGTAAGATCGATGTGTGAGAGAGCAATTTTCCCAATGATCCGCACTAAGAGAGCCTCTCCAGCCTGGCAATCCTTGTGCCACCAAATCCAATGTTTTCAATACATAAACTACAGCCCTGTAAGCGCCCCACTCTCCTGAGCCGGGACCCCCCCCCCCAGCAGCACCCTTCCTTTTCAGTCACATGTAAGACACAGTCTTTGTTGTAGTTTGCCAGCCATAGTACAGGTGCAAAGCATAAGTCCATTCAATGTCAGGCTTGTCCAAAGAACACCCGGATCTCAGGATGTTGTCCTTTAGTGAGCAATCAGTGATCTACTGCAGACCATACTTGATAACGTCCAGGAACATTTGTTGTGCTTTTATGGGGCGGTGGATGACTCCAATCATTTCCTGACGGCCTTGGGAGCGTGCAAGGGAGTCTATGACCACAGAGGAGTACACCGCAGGGGAGCCCACAGCCCCCGAAGGAGACGCTTCCAGGTGTACTACTGATCTAGGAATTGTTAAGGGGAGTAACGGCCTTGAGCTCTCACATGCAGTCACTTGGAAAAAGCGCTGATCAATAATAATATCATGTGGAGTGGAATTACAGTTACAGGTTACAATTGGGACATCTTATATATATATATATATATATATATATATATATATATATATATATATATGTATTCTATATACATCATACTATAAATAATGGTTACTGGGTGGGTTGGTTGTATCGCAAAACTTATCGCATTTGTTATCACAGCTTGCTGTAATAATGCTAGACTAAGTGGGCATGTCCTTTCATCCTTTTTCTGAGGATCGAAGATATTGTTTACAGGACAATAGTACTGGAAACTGGAGACAGACGACTGGGAACACACAACTGCACAACCCATCATTAAATGTTCAATTTATGCATCAGATCTAGGCCTTAAAACGGTGAATATTTATCGTGATTTACTATACCCTGATTTTAATAAAGCAGGAAGCAATTAAAAACAATTCAAAATGAGGAGTTCAGTTTTTAACGTGTTAAGACTTCTGATATTTACAGATCACTCAAGTTCGATATAAACACATCACAAGGCCCTGATTGTGGGGAGTCTGTATTTCTAAACTTAACAGTTG
The DNA here is from genome assembly GCF_001660625.3 of Ictalurus punctatus. Taxonomy (NCBI): domain Eukaryota; kingdom Metazoa; phylum Chordata; class Actinopteri; order Siluriformes; family Ictaluridae; genus Ictalurus; species Ictalurus punctatus. Next base: position 46,057 of record NW_026521191.1, on the reverse strand, counting down.
ATATTATTTCATCTCTTTTAACTTATCATTTTAATCTTTATTTGACAACGGGGTTATACCAGAAATTTGGAAATCAGCTTTCTTTTTTATTTATTTATTTATTGTATTTTATTTATTACATTAAATCAGGGACATCCAACTATATAGATCATTACAATCCAATAACAAGGCCTCCTCGCCTATGTCCCTTGTAGAAAGCTTTTTCAGTGAACCGTTCACATGTTATCAGTCTGCAAGAAGTCTAAGGTCATATAAACATATCAGCACAACTGTTGTTTTGAAAGTCTTAAGACTTCCCTGTCTGTTGATTTAGAAGAGGCTCTCAACACAGTGAATCAGGAAATATTGCTGCAGAGATTAAATAATGTTGGTCTATCAAATCATTTAAAAATTACTAAAGTAACCTACCTCTACTGTTCTAATCACACGAATAACACCTCTCATAAATTCCACTCTCATGTTTAGTTAATCTGTAAAATAGTTCTAGTCTGTTTACTTCAACAATACAATCCCAATTGGCAATTATACATTCTTATCCCTTCCTGATTTTCATTCACCAGAAAGATATTGAGAAAGGAAAACAAAATTCCTTTAGTCTAAAAATGTGTGGTGTACACTAACCGAACATATTAATATCCCATCTGTGGGATATTAAGTGGGAGTGATAATCCCAATAAGATAGAACTAAAATAGAGTTAATGAGGTTGAGATCTAGATATGCATTTACAGTCCTCTAGCCACTTTTATCCCACTAATTTTCATTCAAAACAACCTAGTGAATTTGGCTTTATGTGTACAGCACTAGTGTTTAGTCTAAAAGGTATACATGCATGTACATGCATTTTGTTTCTTATTAACTTATAACTGTACCACACTCAAAATATCACTCAGATCCTTCATACATGACATTTAAATGTTGCTCACTTTGGAGGAATGTGAATATGTATTTAACTTAGTCTAAAATAAAATTTATCATATGTGAGCTTTGTTTCAATTTACCACCAAGTTGTTACCTTGGCTGAACGCCCACTTGTGAAAGGCATAAGATTCGTCCTATAAATGTATCCATTTCATTTAAACTGTTTTTGACCATATTACGGTAGTGTTAAATCTACTCATGTCACAAACCACATTTCCCATCCTGCACTGCGGTCCACAAACATGGCTGGCTGCCATGGACTGCAATTCCCAGATCACACACACCTGCATCCAGTTCTCAGCTCTCGGTTTTTATCAGTTCTCAGCTGCTGTATAACGTATTATCAATTCAATTCACTTCACAGGTTGTGCAGTATATCCTCCCTTCCTCGAGTTTGTGACCACTGCTTTGTATCATTTAAATATTGTAACTCGTATACTTTGTATGACATATCCATAGCACACCGTATAGCACATATGTATATATATACACACACACACACATACATATACACACCCACACATATATATTTGCATAACTACTCTATTCTATTCACCAATCTACGGTTCAGGAAAAAACAAATCACTTCAAACTACACTGTTGTAAAGGGACGGTAATTAAACTAACTGCCAAACTCATATCAGCACAACATGTCGGCAAAAGGAACCATTATGCAAGGCTGTCTAATCCAGATACTCGTACTCCCTGCAAAACCCGAATTCCACATTAAGTAATCATCACTTTATTCTAATGCTACGGACTCAGATATCATATCTGTAACAGGCGTACAACACTTTACAGAGAGTTTAAAATGTGCAGACTGCTACTGCCATCTGATCTTACTAATTACTTATCATTGGACATATCCAGCATTTAAAGAGAAAACATGCAGAAATTATTCAGCATTATACAACATGAATACCACACGCCAGAAGAATTCGCATTTACACTGCTTAAGATATTGTATAGATACGTACCCGTATAGGAATCATCGATACACAAATTAATTATGGTTATTCCAGCTCTTGTTAGCGAGTCAGTTCATGAAGGTAGACTGCTCTCTAAAACCAACTGTTTAGGCTCAACATTATCTCAACAGGGAGGGTGTGACCTAGCCTGATACGGACCACATTGTGATCAGCCAGAGACTATTACCTCGGGTTGGTTTTACTTTTCAGGGTTTTTTAGTAATATCACTCGAAACGAACAGGTTCACATGTCAATTTTATCATTAGTCAGGAAAAGATGCCTGTGCAGAAGAAACTATGTGGCACAATGCACACCACAAACTATTATTAAAGTTCTCTCCGAACTGACAACATCAAGACATACGGATTGATTTTAAGTTTTACAGGAATATATTTACGTATATATATATATATATATATATATATATATATATATATATATATATATATATTGAGCCAGGGAATCATACCGAATTTCAACTACAGTTAAAGGAAGGCTATGGAGCACGCAAGCTGTTGACCTGTCATAATCTATATATAGGACTGTATGCAGTCAGGGGTATGATCAGTAAATTATACAATGAAGGTATGTCCTTCTGAACATCACCATCTGGTCAGAACAAGAACACTCTTAGCCCTGTGATATAAGGCACGCTAACCCTAGCTACTCTGCTGAACCAGTGTTCTCTCGACCCGATGGTAGGGGAGTGTGTAAAGATCCCTGAGGAGACCGGAGCTCAGGAGGTATGCTTAACTGTACCTCAAGGGCCTGCAGCATATCCAAATCAATAGTGCTCATAGGCATGGCGGGGTCGTCAAGGTTATCAGATTGCCAGAGAGTGGCGAGTGTTGATAACAATTCCTCCTCTGGTGGGGTTACTAGCGGGACGGCAGCTACGACTCCCGCTTCAGCTCGGGGCGAGGTAACAGGGTCAATATCATCGTATGGAGAGGAGAGGAGCGAAGAGCTGGTTGGGCTACCGGCATCCGACTGGGCTGGTCTATCCAGCACTTCCATAGCCCGTTGCTTAGCCTGGGCTCGAGTGCCGTAGGCTGGACCCATAAATGATGTATCCGAGTCGCTGTCCCTGTCGGTTAACACCTCCGTCTCCATGGGCTGCCCTGTAGTGGCAGGGCCTGGGGTTGTTGGTCCTCGCCGTCCCGTACCTGCTCCGGCACGGATGCACTGGTTCAAGTGATACCAATGATCTCTCCCTTCAACTCTCACAGCCGAGGCTGTTGCAGCGACCACAGTGAAGGGTCCTTCCCGACGTGCCCCGAGGGGGCTCTTCCTCTTAAAATTACGAATGTGTACTCTATCCCCGGGTGCCACTAAACGTACATCCTCCCGTACCCCGTCCCCACCATGGATTGCTTTTCTAACCTGTGAATATAACTGTCTGTGGATTTGAGTGAGGATTTGCATATAATCCTGCATTTCGCCCTCCAATTGGGCCACAGACGGCTCTGTGTATGGACCTTCGGTGTATGCCATAGGCATTGGGCGCCCAGTGAGCATTTCATGAGGAGTCAAGTGCGTCATACGATTGGTCTGTGATCGTATCTTCATCAATGCCAGTGGTAAGGCTTGGACCCAGTTTAGGTGTGAGTCATCGCATATTTTTGCCAATTTATTAGTTAGGGTGCGGTACCCTTGATCCATCGTGCTTTGGGACTCAGGATGATATACACATCCTAGCTTATGATCAATCTTCAAGGCCGATGCAACATTCTTGAGGACGTTATTTACGAAGTGGATGCCATTGTCTGAACTCAAAAAATCAGGGATACCGAATCGAGGTATGACCTCACAACATAAAAATTTAGCGGCGGACTCCACATCCTCCTCAGAAGTAGCAGTCGCCTCCACCCACCGGCTGATGTGGTCCACTATTACCAGAAGGTAGCGTTTCCCATCTACCTGGAAGTCCGCTCCCATGTCTATATGACTCATCATTAGATGCCGAAACGGTCCCGTCGGCGGGGGAATATGTCCTAAGGAGGTGGTAAGGTTCTTTCGCACGTTGTGGGTGATGCACACAGCACATGCGTTCAACACTTGGTCCACCTGTGAGGCCAGCTGAGGGGACCACCACTCCTGACAGATTTTCCGGATCATTTCGGCCTTATTGACATGATCCACGCCATGGGCTTCTTTGATCAAGCGTGGGAGGAGGCTGACTGGGGCTATACACAACCCTTCTACACTGCGCCATATCCCCGTACCGTCTTTTTGAGCCCCCCGTTTTAACCAGGTCAAAATTTCACTTACTCCGGCATCGTTTTGTATCTCTTTCACGCGGGCTCCATTGTGTCCCTGTGGATGCCGCAGCCGGCTGCTTTCCCCGTCCTGAGTTGGGGACCTCATCCGTGCAGGCCTTGTGGCAGCTTTCGCAAAAAACAGTATATTATTATTCTCATTTTATTATTCTCATTCCCTTGCATTATTTTATTTATTTTTCCTCTTTTTTTTTTTTTCCCTTCCTCCCTACTTCCACACAGACGCACAGATAAGAACAGACAGGAACACACACATACACCCCTCCTTTCTATCAACAACGCCGGCAAGCTCCCATACACACATTGTATTCCACATTATTACACTTATTTATGTTACTACATGAAGTTTTCAAAGTATAAAGCACCTCCATACCAGCTCCGTATGCATGAAGCTTACAGTCATACAAATTAAATACAACTTTCTCCAAAAAAAAATTTTCTTTTCTCTAAATCTTATCCAACTTATCCAATACTTTAGGTATGGAGCTCATGTTCAGAGCACTAATAAATACATTTTCCCTGTCTCCAAAACTTACACGCTCTCACACCGCACTCATATTATAAGCACATATATTATAAGCACACACATTTGTTAGTACACATTCCATTCATACACCGGGCATGCTGTATTGCACGACCCGGACCTGGGCCCAGGATTTATTCCCCTCTCTATCCAGCCCTGGAATCTAATCTATCTATCTTTTATCTAATCTTTTTCCAGCGGTATTAGGGGTCCCCACCAATGCAGCCGCCACTAATCTGCTAGTCTAGTCTAGTAACCGGTATCTGGGGTCTGAGGCCTCATTTTCCACCTGCTTTCTATCCCAACCCTGGAGTATTTCTCTATTTCTCTTCTCTTTTTTCTACCTTTTTTCTACCTTTTTTCCCTTCCTCCAGCGGTATTGCAGAACTTTCACTCACACAACACATATACCATTTCCTTATTACAATTACAAAAAGTACAAGCTTCTACAATCTACACTTCTCTTACCTCTTCTCACTCACTCAAGGTTCTTTTGGAGACCCACTTAGTCTTTCTTCCCACCCCGGGGCTTCTCAGTCGTAGCAACAGACCACTAAAACAGAGCTTTGAAATAACAGGCGTCTGCAATGCCTTTTCCTATACGGCCTGTCTGTTGCTTAGAGAGCGAAGTCCCACGGGAGAGATTCCAGACATATAGATCTTAGCCCAGTCCCATCTGGGGTGTCAAATGTTGGCTCAAATTTAGCCTATTACCCAAAAACATTTAAAATTCAACTTAGAAGCCAATACTCACATCTACCTCTGAGCCCAGTTGGAGATAGAAAAAATACACCAGCCGTGAGTGAGAAGAAGCAAGGGTCCAGCTTTATTGTTCCATTCCACCACACGAGATCCACACCGATGAGAATTCTCAGAAGTGATCCCAATACCCTGAGCTTAAGCTCCAGTATTTATACTGTATTTACACACTAAATAACCCATATGTTTCAAGAAGACTATGATCTCACTACCAATAGGGTTAAAAAAGAGCTCATTTACCTTACTCTTATGTTCCAGAAAAGGGCTATTTCACTTACACATAGAATTGAAACCATAGGTTTTGTAAAGTGTAATTCCAATTTGTCAATGTCCGCCTAATCCCGCTTCTATGTGTCTAGGTGCCCGTCTTTTCTTCTTCTCCCCTTTGCTGGATGCTAGGTCTCCCTTATGTTTATTTTATGACATTTTTTATCCACAACACAATGGCTATATATACAAGCGTGCTCATTAACAGAAATGTGAATCAGGTGCAGGTGGTCATGTGACATGTAGTGCAGTGGCTGATGGGAACGGGAGTCCAGAGTTTCCTGATACATGACAATGTTCAGTAAGAAGTCTTCTAGCTCACTACACACTTACACTTGATTAAAAACTCTTCTGTGCTTTTAGATAATGTTTCTAAATATTGATTATACATATAGATGATGTTTGTTAACTAATATTGATTATTAGATTACGCTTCTAAATATTTATTATACATATAGATGATGTTTGTTAACTAATATTGATTAGATTACACTTCTAAATATTGATTATACATATAGATGATGTTTGTTAACTAATATTGATTATTAGATTACGCTTCTAAATATTGATTATACATACACAGCAAATTGAGCGGAGTTAAATTTTTGGTGTTGATGAACAGAGAGTCAATCTAGCTTTACTTGGAGTTGATCTAACTCTGTATGTTGTCTAAACTGTTAGTTTTCACACTGTACCACGAAAGAGTTGGTGTCAAAATGGAGTGTTATAACTGTTTTCTAGAAATCAACTCTGATAGTGTCACTGCTATGGTGGACCGCACCATTAGGACTGACCGACCTAGATCAGACTGGTCGCTGATTCGTCCGTCTTTCTGGCAGGAGTTTGGTTAATGGACCCCTCCCTTAACTCTAGTGGAATGCACAGCAGGTGGAAGGAAGGATATTTTGTGGAAGAAGACGTTTCGCATTGTGTCGGTAAGTAACAGTATATTAGATGACCCAGTGCATGCTATTGTTATATACAGATGAAAATACGTATTTATACTTTGGTATGATGTTTATAGTCACTGCAAGGAAGAGCAACAGTAAAGCTAGAGCCGACAAACTAACATTACCTAATGTTAACGTTAGCTAACTGCTAATTAACTGCTAATTAAGTGTCTGGCAAGCTAACGTTAGCTAGCGACTGTTTCTTCTACTTTCATACGGTTTCTGATTACTGGTCTATAAGTGAACTAAATGGAAATCTCGTTGAGTTTGCAAAGTTTGCCCATGTCAATTATGTGACGTCAGTTATATTAACAGTTTTTTGAAGAAGAGAACAGATAAAATTAGCTAGCTAATTAGCTGAAGTTAGAGAAGAACCTGCCCCCACACAGCAAAATCCGCAGTGTTGATTTAATACCCAGAGTGTTGAATTTACACGCTACAGTGTTTATATAAGTCCATTGGACACAAATGAACACTCTGGGTGTTAATTCAACACAAGGGATTTTACCGTGCACGTGTTAGCTGCATGGAAGTGTAATCCTGTAGAAAATACATGGTTAAGTTTCCTTTTGTTTGTACAAATTTAAATACACAGACACTGTATTTTTGGAATTCTGTATTTCCATGTTAAATAATTGTATATACAAATGCATGTGGAAAAGATTGCTACTTTGTTCTACGAAAATGATAGAAAATATGAAAGATATAAAATTAGTTGTTTCTAGGTTAAAGTGTTAGACAATCAGTGGGAAAGATGAGAGGTCAGGGGAGTAGGCAAATCCTGCGTAAGAAAAAAAAGTCACGTTTTTTTCGGCTGCAGGCGAGACACGGAGAAGATCACACTGGAGAACTGTAAAGTGATTAATGATACTTTTCGTGCTTAAGTAACACTTAATGGTTGTCAGACCGATAACCTATTCACTACTTTGCAAGCGGATGAAGTCAGTATCACATAGAGACATTTTCAAAACTAATTTGTTGGAATAGCTTAGCTAATAGTATTGACTGAAAAGTTAGCAACTCGGTAGCTGGGACTGTGTTATGCTAACTGGCTTCGACAGCCAATGAGTTGCCTCTGAGGAACAAGACTGCGAGACTAACCGGTGGAAGACAGCTTGCTGTTTGAACTGATACGCGAACTACAGCGGTGCGTGAGCAACTGCACACACCGAGAGCGCGTGAGCAGGGCTGCAGTGCCGGAGCATGGACCCTCTCTGGGCACGGACATCTCTATCAACCTCGTGAGTGAATTTGTTTGGTTTTGTTGCGTGATTCGCACGAAGCGGCCAATACAGTTTTAAGGCCTCAACGTCCCCAAGCTACAATTCAGGCCTGCATCAGGAACAGTGGTGTGCGTGGGGTTTATATAAATTCTGGTGTGCCGGCTTAGGTAGGCTATTGTTTTGGGCCCATAGGTTAAAGGGTATAACTGAAAACTGCTTGTTTTATGCATGTACATGGGGTTATATGTAACCTGTTGATTTGGTAATGGTATTGATTTAAAAACCTCAGAAAAAGGTATAACATTGAGTTAAAGTTTTGAATACAGTTTATTTCTAAGTTGATATACATGCAAAGAATTGTGTTTTAATACAAATACCTAAACTTTCCCTGGTTGTTGGGAATTCATTATTGCTATACGGGGTGTGGAGGGTTGATGTGTCAGATTAAGATTTATATTCATTTATTATAGAATAGAGTGTACACATTAGAAAAGGTGTTTGACTACACTTAGTATTACCTCAGTTAACAAGCTTACACATAAGTATACCATTTAAAAACATTCATCTAGTTAGTGACAGTTTATGACATTGAAACACGTACAAGGGAAATTGCAACCATAGACATTGAAGTTGAATAGGGTAAGAGAACCCAGGGCGTCTTTTGCCCCACTAATTATATAGGCAAAAGTCCACTACACGTGTATCATTCATTCTTCATGATTTCTTAACATTTTCATTATGGAAACTGCATCCTATTCTTTCACCTTACTTAAAGCCATCAATGCTGCATTTATAAAGGGCAGCACAACACGACTATCAACAACAATATAAAATAATTCACTTACAAAACCTAGGAAAAAAATCTGCATTACTAATAATTCATTATAACTGGAATAATAATAACATTATATAGATAAGGCTGCATTTTTATGAATACATTAATAAAACCTTAAGACTGACTAATTAATACTTATAAATTGGTGTATAATGCATGATCAGCATTTGCATTGAAAAAGCAAGTGTATCACTTATTAGTAATTATAACAATAATAAAAATGTAGCTATAACTGTTGTTATAACAAAGTATAGGTCTTTATGTGTCGTTATAAATGTGTTTATAGAGCACTGATACTTGCTTATAAATAATTATATATGGTGCTATTATTCATTATAAGCATGGGTGTCATAGTAAGTGCTACCATATGTGCTATTAGATTTGGAGAGAGAGTATATGGAGAAAGGTAGTTTTGACGTTAGTATAGGAGTGAGATGGGAGGAAATAAAGAATAAAATAAAATGAATTAACATTAGGTACTGTAAGGCAAGGGGAAAAAGTTGATGAAGAAGGAGAGGAGATTAAGGGAAAGATTGAGGGAAGATGAAGAGGGATATAGTATGGAGAAATATACGGATGTGAAAATGGAACTAGAGAGGTATGAGCAGGAGAAATGTAGGGAAGTGATCCTGAGGAGCAAGGCAAAGTATGCACTGGAAGGCGAAAAGTGCACACAGTACTAATAGGACTAGAGTAAAGGATGCAGAGTAAGGCATACATACACTAAATAAATACAACGAAGGGAGAAGTAACTAAAGACTATGTGGAGATACTTGAGAGGGTACAAGAGTTCTGTGGGGCGTTATACCAGAGTGGAAGTATGGATGAAGTACTGGAGAGTGTGGAAAGGGGGCTGAGTGAGGAGGACAAGACATGGTGTGATACGGAAATAGAGGAGAAGTAGGTGACAGAAGCGACAGAGGGTTTGAGAAGTGGGAAAAGTCCTGGAAATGATGGGATAGGGATAGAGTGGTACAAAGTATATGAAAAGGAGGTAGAACCAGTGCTAGTAAAAGTTTTTAAGGATATGGAAAGAACAGGGGCTGTGCAGAATAGAATGGTAGAGGGAGTGATAACTTTAGTGTTCAAGAAGGGGAACAAGTTGGATTTAGAGAATTACAGGCCAATTAGTATATTGAATGTGGACTATAAAATACTCGCCAAATTGTTAGTAAATAGAATGAAGAGAGTAACAGGAAATATAAGTCCACCAACACAGAGTTACAGCATACCAGGCAGACATATTGCTGACACGACAGGGACAATTAGGGATGTGATAGAACATATGATGCGGGATTGGACGGGAGAAATAGTGCTAGGAATAGCTTGGAACAAGGCCTTTGACAGGGTTGAGCATACGTTTTTGTACAGGGTTTTTAGAGAAGTTTGGATTTGGGGAGAGAATGGTGGCATGGGTGATGAGACTCTATGGAAGGACAAGGAGTTGTGTTAAGGTAAACAGAGTGTTAACAGATACATTTGAAGTGGGGAGATCGGTAAGGTAGGAATGCCCTCTATCAGCATTATTATATGCTATTGCAGTAGAACCCCTGGCTACACTAATTTAGAGAGACAAAATAGGTAATAGGAATTGATTTGTTATATGGAGGGAGATGTGTAATCAACTAATATGTTGATGACACAACAATAACACTGAGGGGTGGAGGTACTGTGGTAAGGGTAATGGAGTTAGTTTCAAAGTACAGGAAGGCATCGGGGCGAAAATAAAAACGGACAAATTGGAGTTAATGTATATCGGTACAATAGAGAGAGTTGATGTAGGTTTGAGGGTGGAGGTAAAGTATATGAAAGTGTTGGGAGTGTATTTAGGGGTGGAATCTAAGGAGGCCAGGGATGTGACCTGGGCAGGGGTGATCAATAAAATAAGAACAGTATGTACAGCATGAAGGGTGAGAAAGTTAAGGTTAAAAGGGAATAGGTAAATAAAGTTTATAAAAGAATTAAATCTAGCATTCCTTGAGAATGGGCAAATGGCATTGAAAAGAAATGTGTGGGGGAAAAAAACAGAAAAAGGCATGCCTGATACGTGAGGGAGGGCGAGAAGAAATATAAAATGAGGAATATTTGTGTGAAGAAAGTGTATGGTTGGTTAATAGTGGATGTGGTAAAAGAGCCACGGTAGAAAAAGTATAGAGCAGAGTGTTTGGAGATTTGGATGTAAAGGAAATATGGTCAAATGTGAATTTAAAATAGTATAGAGTGTGAAAATAATGATTTTTTAATAAGGCATAATAGAATCTATTCGTGCTAAATAAAATAAATAATTATGTGAATGTGATGTGTTATGTATTTTAATAGTGGTCATGAGAATTTCATGCATTAGTTTTTGGAATGTGGTGCTTTAATTTTAATTTTTTTAAAAGCTTTGTTAAAAGAAAATGGGTGTGGGGCGTTGGATTTGGAGGGAGGGTGGAGGGAAATATTTTTGCTCGGTTTGTTCAAAAAGGGGAAAACGTGGAACTTTTGCTTGGTGAATTTTGTATTAAGCCATGACAGATTAACGTTTGTCCTCAGGAGAGGAAAGCAAAAAAAAATAAAAGATTTACTTAGAACAATAATGAAGAGAAGTGGAACTAAGTTGTAAATATGGTAGGGAGAAGGTGGAGGAGTTCTTTGTATGTGGGAATAAGTTTATTAAGGAGGAAGAGGGGCGAGGCATATTGTTAAATTGGTAGATGTTTTAGTTATTCGGGTTGGGATTCGGGTACGTCTATTGAAATTTTTGCAAGTTAGATACGTAAAAGAGTCCTGTCCATATAAAATACTGTCCATATATGTTTTTGTAAGAAATGAATAGATGAACAAGTAAATCTGTAAGTAGTGACATCATACACTTTCTGTCAAACTGTCAATCAAAGTAGTGTGCGCTGATTTATAGCCCTTTGTGCTTCTCTGGCCGCCATTTCTGTAGGTACACATAATTTATGACCAGGGGTGGGGGTAACCCTATCGACTGTATCAGTGGGTCAATCTGGCTCCTGTGTGTCTGGGCATTGGTGGAGAGGGGTGTGTAGCCCCCCTCCCAACAAAGGTGTTTATGTTAATGAGTGTGGTTTTTTGGGTGGGGGTGGAATTTGCCGGGGGTGGAAAAGCATATCAATGTTTAATATTGGGCATGCGTTTGTATTACTGTGTGGGGGTATTTCGTTTGTGTAACCACATTGTTAGAAAAAGCATGATGTTTGAATGTGTACATATAGGAGTAGAATATTTGTTTTGTGAAATAAATGAAAACAAATGATTACGTTTTTAGGGAGCCCGGTTTGCATTTGAATAAAAAGTTTAGGAGATAAAGCGTTTTTTTTTAAAAAAAGAATCTGTTTAAAAGAATCACACGTATTACATACCTTCTAAACATTCACCTTTAGGAGGTAAAAAATGATTTAAAGAGCTGTTTAAAAAGAATCGCACGTATTACATGACTTCTAAACAAAGATCCTTATGAGGTAAAAATGTTAAAGTGTTGGTTAAAAGAATAGTCGTACTGTTTAAACTAGAAGATAAGTTTTCGCGAGATGTCTTCCATTCGCTGGGTTAAAGCATTAATAATGTTAAAACAGGATCACCTCTTTCTCTCTCTAAACCGCGCCCATACATACGTGTTTCAGACACATCTCTCTCTCTCACTCACTCACTCACTCAGACAGTTTCTGTAGGCTATGTGCCCCTAATTTATGACTCTACAAGTCTGTTCTGTATGTGTACCTAATTTATGATCTTTGTGTTTTTTCCTGACCAAGAGTTTTGTGCGGGAGACACTTATTTTATGACCGGGGTCATGGTGTAATCCTATCAGTTTGTTTATGATAATGAGTTGGTGTCTGGGGATGTTAATGGCTTTTAAATATCATCTTAAGACATTGTAGTTAAAACACAGAAGACAGTCTGTAACTATCTGATACAATGGCTGCTCCAAGAACTTCTAATATCCCTAGAATACTGTCCTGCATCACACCTTTAAGAGACTCTGATGAAAAGCATGAGGAGTTAACTTTTACTCCAAGAAAAATACAACATGTTACTTTGTCAAAAATTCTTCGTGAGAATGACATTGTAAAGGAGCTGATGTTTAACCCTGAGGAGGACGTTACCAACTCCGGAGAACCTCTCTTAAGACCGCCCTCATGCTGCAGTGATTAAAACGGGGTTACAGTGAACACATATACAAGATGTCTCAAGATTCTGCTACAGCAACTCCCCGGAGACAGCGCAGGCCTTGCCTGATGAGAATGCAACAACAATAGAATCCCTCCCACAAACATGTGACAACAGTTGGCTAAATAATTTCTGCAAGGAATTAGGATATCACAGCCTAAGTTTCCTCACAACTCTGTACGGAATCAGTGGTACGTTAACTGGTGCATCTGCCTACGTCGGTATTGACGACACAGACGGCTGTATTTGATCTGACGCATTCAAGATTATAAAAGCGACAGTCGTGGTCCTTCTGGAACATCTTATCAACAAAAAGCTGAAAGAGCTCTGTTTTAGGTGCGAAGTGAATCACCCAAGTCAGATTTGACAAGCGTTTCTGTTCGAACCTGACACATATTTCTTTGACAAATACTTTGAGGAACTATCGCGTGATCTGGTCAAACCCGGACTTAAACATTTCATTGCTCAATTATTGAGTTGGTGTGGTTTGAGGATTAACCCCCAGAGAGTTCAAGGATTGGTGGATGCCCTTCTGCACGAGCTGCGCAACGCAGTGTGCATCATGCAAAGGCTTCACGAAGTGAGAGAGAAACTTTTGGATGTCAGCAGCGAGCACATAGTCTATGACGCCGTGGACAGCTGGAAGGGGATCGCACCAGTTGTTTGAGATGGGAAATGCGTGTAGTGCTACAGGATTAGCAAAGAGTCTGCTTAAGCGCCATATTAGGTGCAAGATGTCCAGCATGATGTACAAATGCCTTACAGACTGTGCTGATGTACCTGTCGCTGTAAATGGATGCGATGTTGAACCGAGACGTTTAACAAATCTTGTGAAGCAGATGTGTCTTGTGTGAGGTACAGTGTGCGATTGGTCTGACTTATTGCATATGTGTATTAATGCATGCCATCCGATTTGGGCTTCTATGACAAAAATACTAGATCTTGTGACAATGTGGCAGATGTGTTAGAATTGCAGACATTTTTTATATGTTATACGCGCATGATTTATGTGTAATCCTTCTGTCGAGAAATGAGCAGACTGTTGTCTGTGAAATAATCCATATATTTATCACATATATGGTTGTGAAAAACACTGATGTGTATTAAATTTCTACACTCCCTCGATGATGTATGATAACGTTTGTGTTCTTTTACTGAAATAAATACCATTACATTTAAGACCATCTGAGTTATTCTTTTGTGGAGGCTAAAGTGTCGATATGTCAGAAGAAATGAAAAAAGTGTATTACACTCCTTCAAATGCAGGGTCTTTGTTTGTGGTAAAAAAAAAAACATTTAAAAGACGGGGTTTTAAAAGAAACATTTTTGAAGCATGACAAAAAAGTACAACATACATCATTTTGCAACAGCCACCGATTTAAAAGCATGCATCGTCGAACGGTTTAATAGAACCTTAAAAGGGCGGATGTGGAGATATTTAACTGCTGCAAACTCCAAATGCTATATTGATATTCTACAAGACATCACGGATGGATACAATGCCAACTATCACAGGAGCGTTAAGATGAGACCTATTGATGTGAACAAAGAAAATGAATCTGCGGTGTATAAAACATTATATGGACCTAAAAATAGGCCCACCATAACCCCCAAAATGACAAAAAAAAAATTGTGAACAAAAACAAAACATTTAAAGTGGAAAAAATTTTAAACAAGAAGAAACAAGGCCGAAAAACAATGGTTTTGGTTAGATGGCTCGGATGGCCCTCAAAATTCGCATCATGGATTGACCAGAAAGAATTGGTCGATATGCAGACCCCATAAAACAAACGAAACCTCATGATAACACACATTCATGTAAAATTCATGTTTTAATGTAACGCTTCCCTGTAATGCCTCAACGACTGTTTATCCAGAAAATCGTATCTTGTGTTATACAACTCGATTATCAAAAACTAACAATCTAAAAGGAGAGTGGCAAGTCGGGTACAGGTGTGCTACAATTACAGACTCGGACAAAAGATGAATTCTGTTTGATGTGGAGCAACGCTGTAGCCAGTGAGTGAGAGAGTGTGTGTGTGTGTGAGTGAGTGCGTGAGTGAGTGAGAGAGCGAGAGTGCGTGAGTGAGTGAGTGAGCGAGAGAGAGAGTGTGAGTGTGCAAGTGTCGGAGTGAGTCTTCTCTTGCATCTCCTGCATGTAGTCGATGACCAAGCGGAATGGGGATGGTTGCTCCTCCCATGCTTCGCGGGCCACGTCTAGCAGTCCTTGAGGTCGCTGTCCGAAGAGGAGCTCGAAGGGAGTGAACCCCGTGGATGCCTGGGGCACTCCCAGACGGCGAACAGCACATAGGGAAGGAGGAGGTCCCAGTTCCTTCCTTCCTCGTCTACCACCCGGCGCAACATCTGTTTTAGCGTCTGGTTGAAAGTCTCGTCCAGTCCATCAGTTTGCGGGCGGTAGACAGACGTCTTGAGGGGTTTCACCTGTAACAGCCGACACAGATCAGATCAGACATTAGTTTGGATATAAAAGGCGTACCTTGGTAAGTCAAAATGTCCTTTGGGATTCCCATGCGACTGAACAGGAGTACCAGTTCTCTGGCGATGTTGTGGGAGGTGGCTTTGCGTAGTGGCACAGCCTCAGGGTACCGGGTGGCGTAGTCCATGATGACAAGTATATACTCGTGGCCCCGGGTGGACTTGAGGAGCCTTCAAGCGGTCCTTCAGCTTCTCCAATGAGTTTATTGCCCCAGGTGGCCCCGAGCGGATTGGCATGGGCCAGGTGCATCAGAGCCTGCATTCTGGCTTTGGGGATGACCAAGAGAGAGTGTGTGAGTGAGAGTGAAAGTGCGAGAGCGAGAGTGCGCGCGAGAGAGCGCGTGAGTGAGAGAGAGAGAGAGCACGTGAGTGAGTGAGATAGAGAGCGCGAGGGTGAGAGAGAGAGTGAGAGAGAGACCACGAGAGAGACCGCGAGAGTGCGCGAGAGAGAGAGAGAGAGCACGAGAGAACATAAGTGAGAGCATGAGTGAGTGAAAGAGAGTGAGGGAGGGAGTGAGAGAGCGACTGAGTGAGAGAGCGTGAGTGAGTGAGAGTCTGTGAGTGAGAGAGAGAGAGAGAGTGTGTGAGTGAGAGAGAGAGAGTGTGAGTGAGAGTGTTTGTATGTGAGTGAGAGAGAGAGAGAGAGAGAGAGAGAGAGTATGTGTATATATGTGAGAGTGTGTGAGTGAGTGAGTGTGTGTGTTAGCCTCACCATCTTTCATGTTGAAAAATCACTCAGAATGCCTGCCAGAAATGTTAATGTCACCCGGGCCAGGAATCGAACCGCCAACCCAACCGTGTGTGTGTGTGTGTGTGTGTGTGTGTACACTAGTGCCTTGCATGGCAGCTCCTGTTGCCATGGGTGAATGGGTTGAGACACAGTGTAAAGCGCTATATAAGTGTGCCATTTACATTACCTTTATCTTTGTAATGTACTTCCCTATTTGTGGATATTCTTGAGTGAAATAGATGAGGCCACATAGGGAACACATGAAGCAGTGATGAGAATGAAATTTCTAATAACATTAGAAATACATTAATATTTTCATATTACAAATCAATTTGTGTACTTTAACGTTATATAATATACATAGCAGTATATTTATCATCATGATCATCATCATCATGTGTGAATATGCTTTAAATATTTTGGTGTGCTGTCTGTATACCGTGTCTCTTTCCGTCTGGCTGGCCGGCGCGCACACATATATAGTGAAATCGGAGCAGCGCTCAAAGTTCTAGACCTGTCCTGGTGGTATGCGTGACCATTTTCCCCGTTTATGACGCCGTGAATGTCGAGTTTTTAAACCTTGTGGTATCTGAGAAGGCCTCTGTATTCATTTAACGGAGTTGTATTGAATCATTGCTGTATCTAACCTTTGCATTTTGGTAAGTAAATAAATGGCTTTTATCCAAAGTGCTTTACACTGTGTCTCATTCACACACACACAAATGGTATCAGAGCTGCCATGCAAGGCTCTAACTTGCCATCAGGAGCAACATGGGGTCCAGTGTCTTGCCCAAGGACAATTCGGCATGTGGAGTCATGTGGGCTGAGAATCAAACTGCCAACCCTACGATTAGTGGATTAGTGGACAACCCACTCAACCACCTGAGCCACGGCCGCCATTTTGTTTGCTTATGTAGCGTGTTTTAATAATGGACATTGTCACAAAGCAGCTGTACAGATATCTGGATATATTATTTCAATGTAAACTTACAAGCAACATTTCCATGTCAAGAATTGAGGGTATGTTCCTTAAAAAGTAAATAATAATAATAATAATAATAATAATAATAATAATGCTGGTAAACAGTTCCGAAACTCCGTGTATTGTTTTTGATATGTCAAAACTAGACAGCGCAAGCCAAGAGAGTGACCATCATGCCCAAGGATATTCAGCTGGCCCGGCGTATTCGCGGAGAGCGCGTGTAAACCACAACTCCGTCTAATATACACAAAGGCTCTTTTAAGAGCCACTTCATCCTCTCAGAAAACAGCTAATTTTCTTTCTTGGGCTGTTTGAATATTTAGAACGTGGTACAGAGAGAAGGGGACACGTGTCTAGGAGTGGCACCTTGAGGGTGTTTGTGCATGTATTTGCCAATGGGAAGGGTGAATTGGAAAAAACACAATGCATGGTAGCGGTGCTATTCCAGCAGGTGGAAGTGATGTCAGGCCAGTAGCAAGCATCAGTACATTCTCGAGTGACACTTCAATTTGGTGTTCTACAAGGACAAACAAAAATAATTTGGAATTTCGAACATAGCTAGAAAAAAATACCACAAAATGTCTATCATTTACTTTCTTCGGCGGAACACAAATTGAGAAATTTAGAAGAATAACCTGCTTACTCTTTTTCATACAACAGTAATAGATAATTGAACAATGGATCTACTAGCTTTCAAGCTTCAAAAAGGTCACAAAATATTGTAACTGTATTCCATTACAACCTGTACATTTACACGGACAGCAATAATCTAATTATTGACCTTATTCTGAATAAACAAACATAGATCGATTAGCGGCACACGTTATAACATCTCCACACCACACCGTCCCCTCCAGGGTTTCCCGTATCAACATACAGTTCATCTTCATTATGGGACCGTATACGGATTGGGTGTTTCATTTTTAATTTTGCGAAAAGCTTCGAGTGCAGTTAATTATGTCATGTTATACATGCTAATAGACTGCTTGAAGCTGTGGGATGCCTCTGAAACTATACTATAAATAGTAGGTAATACATGGTTTAGGACGCAGCCGTGCTCTCTTCTTTGTCGTCAAAAGGTTGACCACTGCCGTGTGTGTCCTGTGGCAACATGTGGCAAAAACTCCCACAGGACATTAATACTGTGATTAAAGTGTGTACATGTCTATCAGTACGTTTACATGGTCTCATATATCAAGAAGGTACTCTGGACTTCAGTTCCCATCAGCCACTGCACTGTACTACATCAGTGTCACATGACCACCTGCACCTGAATCACATTTCTGTTAACAAGCACGCTTATAATATAGCCACTGTTTGCACTGCTTCCTTGTCTTACGTTTGTCTTACATTACCGTTGTCCATGTTACCGTGATTTGGTTCTGTTAGTTTATGTTTAGTCCTTGCCACAGTGTTTTGCATTAGTCATAGTATCTTTTGTGTTTTGTTGGTTTATTAAATAAAACGTTTAAAATCTGCGATTGCTTCTGTACCCATCTTTGAGACGTGACACATGGACAACAATAATCCGATATTAACCCGATTGAGACGATACTCTGATTAAGAATGTAGCATGTGAACAGAGATTATTGATGACCTTAATCTGATTAAAGTCATAACTGAAGTAAACACAAATAGAAATAAGACGTGGCGTATTCCTGTTTTAGTCGCATTATCGACGTGCGTTACAGACTTTAACACACCTCACTCACACTATTAATGTCATGTGGGAGTTTTCACCGGATTTTGCGACAGGACACAATCACACATGGCAGTGCACAACCGTTTCACTGCAAACAAGAGAGCACGGCTGCGTCCCAAACCGCGTACTTACCTACTGTGAATACTCATGTACATGTGTTTTTTTTTTGTTGTTTTTTTTTTTTAATAAATTTGTAAAAGATTTCAAACCAACTTCTTTTACATTGTCATTATGGGGTATTGTTTGTAGAATTTTGAGGAAAATAATGAATTTAATCCATTTTGGAATAAGGCTGTAACATAACAAAATGTGTCAAAAGTGAAGCGCTGTGAATACTTTCCAGATGCACTGTACACCCACTATAAATTACTTTGGGACCAGCTGGTTAAAAGTAAGAAGAGGGAGGTGAGTTTTATGGTCTAGCATCGTCTGTGTCGACAATGAAGGCCATTATGTTTATCGGATCACCAAAAAACTAAATCTTTCTTCCCCTACAGCTTTTGGGAGGACTACACCTCAAAACATACTTACATTTACATTTATTCACTTAGCAGAAGCTTTTATCCAAAGCGACTTACAAATGAGAAAGATACAAGCAAAGCGATATATCAAGCAGAGAACAATACGAGAAGTGCTAGTGACAAGAAGTACTTGTAAATGAAAATAGAAAACATGCAGGGTAAATCCATGAAAAATGCAGCCAAACTGTGACACAAGGGTAAAATTCCAGAAGAAGGATATGGGTCAAATGCATGTAACAAGGACACAAAAATGTCTTCTAAAAAATAGGACAACGTGACAAGTCAGCAAATGACAAGAAGTTTGAAAATAATCAACAATTTGGAACCATCTTGAGATCTGTTAATTTGAATATTTAAATAACTCTTCAGTCTATTTCTGATCCTATCAAAAAGAAAGATTCAGAAGTCGAGATTTTCTTGGAAACAGAATTGTAAGAAATTACAGACTGCCTCTCAGCAGATTCCACCCCGAAGTTTGTTAGGATAAGCTTGTTCCCCAAAAAGGCAGAATTACCAAAGGGACAATTTATCTGGATCTCAGCAATATGTGTATAATATCACCTAAAGTGACATTCACACAGTTATAGCATGGGAGCAGCAGTGGGACATCAAGAACCATCCCTGAACAAAGGGCTACATGACTGTAATTAGCATTCAGAAGGACATTTGTCTCGATAATCCCATCATCATTTGGGGTCACACCTGTAACAACATCCATACTGTGAGAACGGAAAGTGATTGAATCAAATGCTATCCTTAATTTACGTTTAGGATGAAACTTAATTTACATTACATACAGAAAACCTGGTTTGAAACAGTATAAATGTCTGTGTTGATATTATTCGAGGTTCACTTTGACTCCAACGAACCCAACCCAGATAGCAAGATTTGTCTGGCCCACTTGTGGGCCACATACTTGCTTAAGTTCTGGCCCAGTATATGCCTGGGTCAAAAACTGGCCCACACACTCAATATTCTTAACAAAATAAGATTGATCATCATAATCCCATGTTGTTCTTTATTTAGTTCTGTCCTGAATAAGCTATTTCACATAACAGATGTTTACATATAGTCCACAAGATAATAGCTGAATTTATAACAATTACCCCATTCAAAAGTTTACATACGCTTGATTCTTAATGCTGTGTCGTTACCTGGATGATCCACGACTGTGTTTATGTTTTGTGATCGTTCTTCATGAGTTTCTTGTTGAGATGTTGAGATCCATCTTTTCACACTGAGGACAACTGACAGACTCGTACACAACTATTACATAAGGTGCAAACGTTCGGTGATGCTCAAGAAGTGAACATTAGTGCCAGGGGGTGTAAACTTTTGAACAGGTCTAAATTGTTATTTGGTCTTCTGGGAGATATGTAAGTATCTTATTTAGCTTCTGAAGGGCAGTACAAAATAATTTTTTTAAAAAAAAGGTCTTTAAACAAACTAATAATTTACACAGATCATCCTGTTCAAAAATTTACACCCCCCTGGCTCTTAATGTATCTTCTTGAGCATCAGTGAACGTTTGCACCTTTTGTAATAGTCATGTACGAGTCCCTCAGTTCTCCTCAGTGTGAAAAGATGGATCTCAACATCATATAGCTGCTGTTGGAAAATCCTCAAATATGCAGAATATGCTGCAAAAGTAAATAATGTGCAGGACCTGGAGGATTTTTCTGAAGAACAGTGGGCAGTTTAACTGCTCAGAACAACCAAGAGACTCATGAACTATCACAAAATATAAAAACAGTCATGGGTCATCCAGGTAACGACACACAGTATTAACAATCAAGGGTATGTAAACTTTTGAATGGGGTAATTTTAAAAAACTCAACTATTGTCTTGTGGACTATATGTAAACATCTGTTATGTGAAATAGTTTATTCAGGACAGGACAAAATAAACAAAATGGGATTTTTATGATCAATCTTATTTTGTTAAGAGTATTAAGATTTTGTAAATTCTGCAAGGGGTATGTAAAGTTTCTACCACAACTGTATACCCACCCAGCTACCAACACACACACACACACACACACACACACACACACACACACACACACACACACACACACACACACACACACACACACACACACACACACACACACACAAAACAAATTCAACCACTTAAAAACAGCAAGGACTTTTATAAACAATTACAAATAGAATATAATATGAACATTTTAACAAATTAACAAATAGCGCAAAAAAAAAAAACACCACAGTTAAAACACTCTACATACCTTCCTTTTGCAAAAGTCTTCTCGCCCACACTCTCGATCTGATTCCAGCTGGAGCCACCTCGTCATGGTCCCCTCGACCTCCATCTCTGCAGCATTAGCCGTGAGGAGGTTTCTATGAACTGCAACTTTGGAATAAAGCAATACATATCGTACAGTCATTATGAATCTTAAGCATTAATTACACTTATACCATGGTCAGTGTGAATACTGGATTCTGATTGGCTGGAAGGTGTGCATTATAACTGTTTATTGCACAGGTAGTTCCAGCCAGTTTGATCACCGTTATAATTTCTAAATATAAATCTTATCACACTAATGAATCTCTGTGTCCGATTTATTTCAGACAAAATTCCAGATCTAACGACCTAACTTATGGAAATTAACGGTTATTTTAAACTTCTAATCAAAGTTTGTGCTTCTAAACCAATGACAGCTTTAACGTTATTAATTGTGAAAAGACCATGGTATAAGCGGGGTAAAACAAGTGGTTCATTTCCTCCACATCATGCATTAAAATCGCTTAATGCACATCTAGCCATGAATTACCCCTTACATATCAACTAAGAGAGACAGCTAATGCTGTATGTAAACACATATACTTACCAATCACGACCTCTCCGAGTTGGAGAGCGGACAGTGACGTTTTTCCATTGATTCCCCTCCAATTGAGGTTTTTTTTTCCAGGGAGTTAGCACCCTCTTCAATATGCGCCAGGTGTAGTCGAGCACATCCACCCTGTCAATAAGCGCCAACCAGTTTACCCGAAACCGATTTAAAAAACAAAAATAATATACACTAATATAAAAATAAATAATTAATAAACATGTAATGCCTGGTCAACTGTGTCAGTGCTTCTCACTACTCCTGCAGTTACCCTGCCCTGTGTGCTTTCCATGTTTTCCTCCTCTACCAAAGATTAGGTCATAACTGTTCCCTCATATCAAAGTGGTGTCGAACGTTGTGCTTTGAGTACGAGTGTGTCCTTTTGAGAAAAAAGAAATGCTCTCAGTCGCTGTGTAATTGTGCAAGCAATTCTTAACAAAAAAGAAAAAAAAATCTCACCAGTTTTTGCTTATAATCTGGGCTCTGTTGCATCCTTTGCTTCAGACTACGCAGTTGAGGAAGGTCTGGCAGGGGCAGTAAATCTTCATTAATATCTAAAGGCTGCACCTGGACCTCCTGTAGTTGAAGCAATCTCAGTAGTTTGTTGGTCCAGCACCATCTCTAATTTAGTCAACACCTCCCTCAGCATGGCTATGATAAAGAAGTTAACAATATTTACAAATGATACACACTACAAAACTATACAACTCCATCCTTAGTCTTATTCCTAACCTACACAATTCCAATAAGATGGCTGAGTGGAAATCACAGCTGGCCCTATCTGGTTCTGATGATTACCGGAGGCTCCTCGTAAAGTCTGACAGCCTGGCAGTGCTACAAGAGAACACTGTGTTAAGGGAAGTGAGGAAACATGTTCTACAAAATTAATACCTACAAAAGAAAGTCAATCAGAAAGCAGAAGAATACACTCACATGGCATATCGTCCATCGGCTGCCAGTTCTGCAGCATCTCTGGGAACGAGCCGTGTGCTGCTGGTGGTGGTGGTGCTGCTGGTAAAGTGGTGGTGGGAACAGGGGGGAAAGTGGTGTTTGGGGTGACTGTAGGGAAGTTAACAGTGGGGGCATGTTGAAGAATTTGTTTGGGTCCACAGCATGCTGCAAACTGTGTGGGCTTTCTGACAGAACATATTAAATTAGCATTAGCTCCATGTTCCAGAAAGTTCTAACCAAACATTCAGGAAAAAAAGTAAATTGGACCAAAAAGTAAAAAAAAAAAAAAAGTCGTAAAAGAGGAAAAGGAAGGAATAAACGAGGATTTGTGTCTTGTAGAGCAATGAAAACTTCATAAAAAATATGTTGAGCTGTGAGAATCAGCATTTGTCACTATGATGCCAAACGTTCTGCGTCTCCCGACTCTGCTGTTATCCCGAAGAAACACTGAGAGATCAAGGTTTTGTTTGTTTACATCAGATGTACTGGAGCTGTGAATAAATAGACTAACAGATATCTTAAAGTAGCAAGATAACGTGTAGTCATTGAACAGGGGTGAATAGCTATTGAATTGCAGTACATAATTCAATAAGGTTTGAGAATGGAAGAGCTGATCGTTAAATACATCGCCAAACACGGCTCACAGGGAATGTATGACGGGATAGAGAATGTTGCTGATAAGCCGTATGAGTGGGCTATCTCCCGGTTTGAAAATTATCCCCAAATGCCTAGAAATAAAAAAGGAAAAGTTGCAAATGCGCTTCAAGTGGTTTTTGCCTCATATAAAGTGACTAAGTGAAAACTAGATGAAATGGAGGGAGAAAATGCGCGGCTTCATTCTAGACTCAGTCACGGCTTAATTCCTACTAAAATGTACCAGGCTAGTGAAAAGATCTGGAAAGAGGAAAAGATCAGAATGCAGAAGGATATTGCATGTCTTAAAACTAACAATAGCATGCTTAGATCATCCGTTGAAACACTGTCCCGTGAGTTGGATGAAGCACAGGCTGCTTGTCAATTTATGATAAATAGTACAGTTGAGAAAAACACCTTTGAGAGATCTGTGGGTGCCATGCTTTGTAACAGAGTTTCAGGTTTTCAGGAAGTCGGTGATGGGGGTCACCCATTTAGCAGTAGTCAACACTCTGACTTCACAGTTAGATTTCCCATGGCACCAGTTCACTCCACTACTACCATGCATAATAGTGAAGAAGGGGAGGGGCCAATGACACACGATGGTCAGAGGGTTTAATCTAAACAAACTAGAAGCTGTGATTAAGAATATTGGAAAATTTGACCCCATCAAACAGAATCCTTTAGAGTTCTGGAAAAACCTGGAGCAATATTCAGATGTATACAACTTTACAGATGGTGACGCATGTGTGGTTCTGGCTCTGTGTCTGCCCGATACTCTGTCCGGAGCCTTACATGAGAAAGTGAAGGTCAGAACTGCAAATACATTGGAAAGGAAACAGGGATTGCTTGAAGTTTTAGGAATGATGTCAGTTGACTGGGATAAAATAGCTGAGATGACCATGAGGAAAGGGGACTACCCAGTGGCATTTTCAGAACGGTTATTGGAGGCGTTTAAAACGTTCAGTGGTAATCCTGATATTACTCAGGATGATGTCAGCGTCAAATCTGCCCTACTTAGCAAATGTGACCCACTCACTCATTCTGCTGTGGCAATGCATGTGACACATCTCTCCAAGTATAGTGACATTATTGCAAAAATGACACAGTTTTATAACATTAATGCTATTTCAAAGAAATCTTATCCCATGTCAGCAATAGGCATTATAAAGCCCTATCCGAATGGAGGTCGCAAGGTTTCCAGGATAAACCAGGGCCATGCTACTGGAGACAAAAAGGAGAGCCCACCTCCTCCTAACCCTGATAACCCCCCAGTGTGCTATTCATGTGGCAAAGAGGGACACAATTCTAGGGAATGCAAAGTTTTTTCTAGGAGAACAGCTCCTAACATTGATCTTAACCAGTTACAGGCTGCGGTTAACAGACTGAGCAAGGAGAATGAGGTACTGTGTGCTCACATGGAGAAGCAGAGCTTTAAAGCCATGTCTTCTTCAGCATAGAGATTACAGGCCTCCATTTCACATGTAGCACAATGTCACAAGATAATCACAGTAGGCCAATCGTAAATGTCGCTGTTGGAGGCCGAAGCGATGATTGGTTAGTTGATTCTGGTGCTTCATTAACAATTCTTCATTCTGACAATCCCCTACACAATGGTAAAGACACAATAACTTTAGAAAGGTTTGACGGAACAATTTCTCTTGCATCCTAGACAGAAAATATGCCGTTCCAAACTGCCAAAGATGATTTCAAAGACAAAGCCTGGTGCAGTAGAAGTGGTGATGGTCACGATATATTAGGTTCAGACATTATGATTAAGCGTGGCTATATCATTGACTATGGCAACAATTGCATTTGGCGTAATCCTCAGAGTAAAGATAAGCTTGTGGAGATTTTTGATGTACATGTGATCAAAAAGGCCGAGGATTATGACTTACATACCTTGTTATCGCTGGAAGATTCTGAATGATCAGAACGATTGGATCAGATCAGAGGTGTTTTTGTTAATCCAAAGCAGGATTGTGGCTGTGTTGATACTAGTGTGATGGAAGTGAAGGTTCACGGAGGTGACCCACCCTCTCTCAGACAGTACAATTATCCAGATGCTGCAAAGCCTTATGTACAGTGTACTGTGGATTCTGTTAGAACAGAGTATTAACAGGCCTTCCGTTTTCAAATAAAGCTTTATTGAGAGATTTCACAAATCATTACATAGACTTATTGACATTTGTATGTCACAGTAGTTCGATACAGTTAAATCGCACACATGTATTAATTTACCACATATTTACACTTGTGGTCACATCAATTTATGCCATATTTACATTTACACCAATTTACCACATATTTACACCTCACATCTCTTCAAAAACACAATAAAGTCCATGGGTGTTTATTTTTTGTTATTCTGCCGTTTTTCTTTTGTCTTTGTAATTCACTCACAATCTGTTTAAAGACCCTCTCAGCAGGGATGTGGCACTGATTAATAATCATATTACACCTTGTTTTCCAGAGTTTATAATTGACGGTGCATTTAACAAACCAGTAAATGTATTTTACTTTTTTTTTTGGATGAAAAATTTCATACCTCATGGTTTTCTCACATATATTTATATCCAGTCCAATGTTTTTCAGTTTTTGCCATATTTCCGCTGAGCATGAGCAGTGTATTAAAAGGTGGTCAGTGGTTTCCTCCTCATTACCGTTATTAACAGGAAATTCTGTCATGGTAACAAAACAGCTCCATTTAACTATACACCGAACCGCTAATCTATTAACACTTATTAACCATACAACATCACCAACATGTTCTGTGATATCTTTTGTATTAATATTTTAATACACTGCTCACTTTCAGTTATTGTGAGGTGTTAATATTCTACCATACCTCCGTATTCATATTCAGTTCTTTTTTTATAAATACTTTTGCTGCATAAATGAACCCAGTCTATCCAAACAAAGTTTATTCATTGTGTCTAATTCTGTTTTCTTTTCATTAAAACTGTAATGTCATCTGCATAAGCAGTAATTTTAATTACTTTCCCGGTTGATGTTGTGACTCCTTGTATTCTCGGCTCGTTTTTAATCTTGTGTAATAAAGAACTGATTGTGATAATATAAAGTGCTGTGCTTAAAGGACAGCCCTGTTTTACCCCTCAGTCAATTTCAAAACATCAGTCAAACATCCGTTAACGTTGATCTTAGATTTTTTATACAGTGTTTTAATCATGTTAATAAACTTCTCCGGAAAGCCGTAATGGTCCATCACACACCATAAATATTCTCGCGATATTAGATCGAATGTTTTTTTTGGCCAAGCCCACAATAAAGAAATTTTTATCCGGTGCGTTTATAATAAGTTCTCTTGCTGCTCCCAAATTATCCCACATGTATCTGCCTTTAATCGCACACGTCTGCTCGATCTCTATTATTTTATTTGGCGTGTCATTCATCCGATTTACGATTATTTTAGTGATGATTTTATAGTCAAAATTCATTAAACTTAGGGTGATGTCAGCTAAAATGGGCCATCATGTAAAATGGGCCTGATAAGGTTGGAGCCTCATAACCTTTTAAGTTTTTACAGCCAATCACAATAACGGATCTTACATTGTTTCAACAACACTAGTTGACAATAGTTTTGATTGGTCTAAGGTTCTTAAAGTGGGCGGGGCAGAGTGTTATATGAAGCATGTCAGAGAAATTGTATGGTAAGTGATCATAGCATAGTAAATATCATTCATTATTAATAAGGGTGATAAAGCAATTATAAGTTACCAATGAAGCAAAAGCTCTATGAACAATGTTTTGAAAGACTCTGTCAAATACAATGTTTAAATTTAAAAAGAAACTTTGATTTTTGTAAAATAAGACATTTTAGATAGTGGCCCATTTTACCTTAACCAGCTAGATCAGTTTTGCTCTACCGGTGTGGTTGGGGAGGTGGGTAAACCCTGTGTATAGGTTACTGCTGAAACAAGAGACCACGACAGTCCTTCAGCATTCAATGCAGCAGGAACATTTAGGGTGTGCTGCTGTCAGTGCAACTCATTGTACCACGAGAGCTGTGGAGAAGATGTGCTTTCTATTAAATGAAATATATTTCCAGTGTTGTTGCTATGGCACACTGAACACAGTAGTGTCAATTTACTGTTAAAATGTGTTGTTATCTTTTTATATTGGCCCATTTAACTGAACAGCTGGCCCAATTTGCCTGAACATTGTGTTGTGGCTCAAGAAGATACATGCAGATACTCTAACCCTCATAATTTTAAAACAATGATACTTTTTCACATTTTAATATATATATATATATATATATATATATATATAGAGAGAGAGAGAGAGAGAGAGAGAGAGAGAGAGAGACCCGTGCTAATTTACAAGAATATCATATTATGTATAGCTTATTTGATGGTATTACAAACCATTTATCAAAAAGTGGCCCATTTTAGCTGTCTTCACCCTATTGATCTCCAGTCATCAAGTTCGGTCGGGTCTCCTTTTTTATATATTAATGAAATTACACAACGGTAAAACAATTCGTTTAAAGTTCCCTCCTGTAGTCCTTCATTATATAAATCACTTAAGAGATCTTACACACTTTATAAAATTCAGCTGGGAGTGTGTCAGGTCCCGGGCTTTTCCCCTCGTTTAACTGCAGAATTTCTTCTAATACATCCTCTTCCTTAATGGGGTTTTCTAAATGTTGTGTGTCTATATTTCTTAATGGTGAGCACGTCGTTAAAAAAATCTGTTTGTTTATTTTACTTGAGGCTGCTTGACATCTTTTTCTTATGATATCTCTTATCTTTCTTGTTATTAACAATATTGCCCAAATTGTCTCTAATCTAGTTCTATCAGCTCTCCTGCTCTTTAGCTCTTTTATAACTTTTTGTGGTTTCCTGTATAGTTTGTGTCAATATCCACCTGTAATTGCACTTTTAAAAACCATTCGTCATTTAATTGCCTTAGTTCCGATTTTATTTTATGTAAACAATCGTCATCGTCTATACATCTGTCTCTTAATAGACCTTGCCTTTCTCCATCATTAACCCTAATTGGGCCTGTCCTCAGACCAAACATGCTGATTGTAATTTAATAATTGATGAGCTAGCAAAGAAAGCTGCTGTGGAAGGAATAACATTTTCAGGTGTCACAGGGCTAAAATCAATTGCAGCTAACAACATTAGAGAACCGGTAGGCCTGAAAAGCACTCAGAGTGACCCTTCAGTGACAGAAGCAATCGGACCGAAGAGCAACGGACAAACTATTGTAGACGGTCTGTTTGCCGAGCATGATGCACAGGACAACATGTTAGCTGTACAGATGTGGTGACACTCCAGTGTTGATTCCACCTGTAAGACTGCAGCATGATATTTTGTATCGTATCCACAATCAGAAGAAATCAAAGGGACAATTTATCTGGGTCTCAGAAATATGTGTATAATATCACCTAAAGTGACATTCACACAGTTATAGCACGAGAGCAGCAGTGGGACATCAAGAACCATCCCTGGACAAAAGGGCTATGTGGCCGTAATTAGCATTCAGAAAGACATTTGTCTCGATAATCCTTTCACCTCACCATTTGGGGTCACACCTGTAACATCCGTACTGTGAGAAGAGAAAGTGCTCGAATCAAATGCTATCCTTAATTTACATTACATACAGAAAACCTGGTTTGAAACAGTATAAATGTCTGTGTTGATATTATTCGGCGTTCACTTTGACTCTCAAAGTGCTTCATGTACTTTGTCACTGCCACGCTGTAATAAAGTTATTCTTCTTTGAGATCTTCGACATCCACTTATTTTTAGGGTTAGGGTTAGGGTTAGGGTTAGGGTTAGGGTTAGGGTTCTCTACTCTCTCTCTCTCTCACATACTACTATAACTTTATAAGAATAATAAAAAGGAATATTAAGATATTATAAGGGTACTATCTTATAATAATAATATATATACTCTTTATAAAAAACAGAATAATAGGATATGTAGGACAGTAGAAGAGTAATATAATGATATGATGATATTATGAAGTAGGAAATACAATAAACCGTTTTTCAAGCAGTATATCTATATATAAAATAGAGATATAGAGCAAATATGAAAATAAATTATAAACTAGAAATGCAGGCTCGCAAGGAAGGCCTTAATTTTAAGAGAGAACCATGAGGAGCCATTTATAAAGGTGGCTGAGTCAAGCTGCCCCCCCGTGAGATAATAGTAAGACCGAGGTCACTCTAGATTGTTTTGTCTCTCCACTTTTGATTTTATGGGTTATTCAAATCCCTTGGTTTTGATTCTCTGGGTTATTAGAAATCCCTTGGTTTTGATTTTCTGGGTTATTGGA
Organism: Ictalurus punctatus; assembly: GCF_001660625.3. Lineage (NCBI taxonomy): Eukaryota > Metazoa > Chordata > Actinopteri > Siluriformes > Ictaluridae > Ictalurus > Ictalurus punctatus. The sequence goes on along the minus strand of NW_026521191.1, from coordinate 15,978 downwards.
AATCCCTTGGTTTTGATTTTATGTGTAATTTGAAAACCCCTGGTTTTGATTCTATGTGTAAGTGGAATGGCCCTTTTCTGGAACATAAGAGTAATGTAGATGAGCTCTTTTTTAACCCTATTGGTAGTGATATCATAGTCTTCTTGAAACATATGGGTTATTTACTGTGTAAGTACAGTATAAATACTGGAGCTTAAGCTCAGGGTATCAGATCACTTCTGAGAATTCTCATCGGTGTGGATCTCGTGTAGTGGAACGGAACCAATAAAGCTGGACCCTTGCTTCTTCTCACTCACGGCTGGTGTTTTTTTTCTATCTCCAACTGGGCTCAGAGGTAGATGTGAGTATTGGCTTCTAAGTTGAATTTTAAGTGTTTTTGGGTAATAGGCTAAATTTGAGCCAGCACTTGTCCTCTTGAATCTTGTCCTGAAGCAACAAAAGTAAGAAATTCCAGAGTTCGTTCAGTATCAAATTTGGCAAATGCTTCCTATTTTTTCTTCAGCTGCAATCACATACTTCCTCAAGTCTGTAGAAGTTCAGTAGCATCATTTTTGGTGGTGCCCCGGAATAAATTATGTGAATCTGCATCAAATGACCAACAAAGCAATACTAGCGTGACTGGAATTTGTACTTTTTGGGTTTCTATCAATTAAGCAGAATATAGATATAAATTTCCCCAAAGAGGAAATGTTTCCACCATGGGTGCATAAAAAAAAACAACAACACCATAATAAATGGTTAATTAATAATTATAATGGTCAGAAGATAGAAGTGGAAACCTTTATTTGTCAATTATACATTACAGCACAGTGAAATTCTCTTCCCAGCTTGTTAGGAAGTTGGGGTCAGAGTACAGGGTCAGCTGTGATTCGGTGACCCTGGAGCAGAGAGGGTTAAGGGCCTTGCTCAAGGCCTCAACAGTGGCAGCACTGGGGCTTATACAGAGCATTAACCGTTGAGCCACCACTGCCCACAATGTATTATTTTTATGTCAAAATAATACAATAAACAGTAATAATGCTGATGAGCTCTGTTTGTGTAAAATACCCAAAACCTACCTCTGTTTTAGGCGGCGTTGTGTGTTGTGCTGGATGGAGCATGACTGCCCTCCTGTGGCCAAACTCGGGAACGGCAATTTCCCAGAAGCGGTATTCTGTAATTTATCTTTTAATAATGGTGTTTATATGTTTGTAGTATTTAGCCATATTAATATTAATATCTCTCTCCTTTTTTCCCTTTAGGATAATTATCGATGAAACTCATATTTCATTCAGGGGGCACAGTGGAAAGTGCTCAGCACGTTCACCTCACACCTACGGGGCTGTTGGTTTGATTCTCGCCTCCATGTTCTCCGCATGCTTTGTTTCCTCCACGTACTCCGGTTTTCTCCCCAGTCAAAAGGCATGTGTTGTGGGCTAGTTGGCATCTCTATATTGTCCAAAGTGTGAGATTGTGCCCTGCAATGGGTTGGCACCATGTCCAGGGTGTCCCCTGCCTCATGCCTGAATCCCCTGGGATAGGCTCCAGGCTCCCCGTGACCTGTGTAGAATAAGCGGTACAGAGAATAGATGGATGGAAGCATGGAGATTTCATCCATTGCTCTGGATGGATCGTGACTGCCATCATGTGGCCCAGTTTAGGAAGTGCATGTTTCTATGATTTTTTTAGAGCAGCGTTTCCCTACCTTTTTTCAGTCACGGCACCCTTTGAATATTTAAAAAAAATTTGTGCAGCCTACACAAACACTGATGCTAGACAGCGTTAAGCCTGGTTTATACTCGACATGTCCAGCAAAAATGATGTCATTGCGGAGTGTGCGGTCGAGCGTGTTGAGTGCGTGAGGCTTCATTTCTCATGGCGGTCTGCATGGCGCCGGATCCGGAAATGAATGACTTGAAGGCGACTCTTGCCGGAAAGTACCATAGAGAGAGCCAGATGGCACAAAATTCATGGAAAGGTTTTTAAAATAGTGATTTGGATTTGCTTTGTACATACTGCTGAGATAATAAAGCCAAAACTGAAAGTTTTTTGGGGTGCACCATGTTTTCATTCATCAGTATCTTCACAAATAAACACAGTCACTACACTACACCATCAGACACAGTGATTACACCTCATTCTGCTGTCTTTATACGCAGAGACCTTTACACTGATGGTGAACATCCAGAGTGATCATTCTGTAATATCTTTCTTTTCTCTCTATACATAAAGAGATATTTACACTGATGGTGAACATACAGAGTGATCATTCTGTAATATCTTTATTTTCTCTCTATACATAAAGAGATATTTACACTGATGAGAGAATATAATAATCACCTGGTTTTGTAAATGTGAGAAATGACATCTGCAGGAAGCTCGACTTTTTGATGTCTACAGTAATTGTTAACATTTACAAAATGAGCCTACAATAAATAATAAGTCTATTTAATGAAAGTGGAGGTCCATGTTTAATAAAAATCTAATAGAATGAATAAAATAAATTGAGGTTGTTTAGTTCAGTTTTATACATGTTCTCATATTTATAGCTGTGTGTTGTTGTAATGCGACAAGTGATAATGTCACGGTTTATTGGGTTTTATATGATTATTATTATTATTATTTAATTTATTATTATTATTGTTATGAGTGTGTATCTGTCTTATTATTTCTGTGTCTGTGTTATTATTTCAGACATCAGATATTTCTCATCTATATTAAATGTTTTCTACACATTTGATCATTTTAGAAAATGTTTGAAGGATTTTTACACACACCCCTGCTCTCATCAGACAGAACCTCGATTGGGAAACACTGGGTTAGTTACTCGTCTGACCAATGTGTTTAACTTACTCTCCATCATCACTTTTATTCTGAGTAACATTCATTATTCACACAAAAACTACTTACATACCAATCCTCACTAATATCAGGATACTCGCTCTCATTAAGGGGAAAACCAGAAAAAATAAATTTCTGCAAATATTTAAGTAAACTTACTCAGTGTATGAGTTCTGCTTCTTTATCTAATGATCTGCTGAGTGTTTCTACTTCCTGTTATTTTATTTTAGTTTATATATTTGTATAGAGCTCAGTAGAGAGACAATTGTTTGTGCACAGCTGAATGAAGCCACGAGATAATAAATGAAGGTAATGAAATGATAATGTGTGTGATGTAGATTTTACCAGACTTTTAATTCTGTTCTCTGTATTTGCAGCGTTTTCAGGCTTATACTTTCAGTATTTACAGGCCTTTGCTCGATGGATCAGAAAGCTGTATGATAACAAACCATATCTCTCTTTCTCTCTGTGTGTGTGTGTGTGTGTGTGTGTGTGTGTGTGTGTGTGTGTGTGTGTGTGTGTGTGTGTGTGTGTGTGTGTGTGTGTATTTATTACCCTACCTCACTGCCCCCCCCCCCCCCCCCAGAATAAACAGGTAGACCTGAAAGTGAAAGTGAAAGTCAGTCTCCATTTAGTGTGGAGGGAAAATAAACTATTTCAGGAGTAAAAACACAGTGAGTATCTACATCTAAAGCTATAATATATAAACACACTGATGTACACCAGAAGCAGAATAGTATTGTGGGTTTGTACTGAAGTTTGAATGTACACAGGTTGTTTTATGACTTGATACAGTGACTATTTCCTGTAAGTGAACTCTGTGCTGATACAGGGTTTGATTTAACACGCCGATGTTGCAGTGAAGTAAACGTGTGTCCTGCTGTAATCTGGAGAAGGAGACATGACCTCCAACATGAGTGTGTCTGGAGAACAGGACTTAAAGAGAGACGAGAGGTGAGTTACTTTTCCATTCACCAGCAATAAACACACACCATCTCATGGAACAGATCTGTATCTCTAAACACTCACTAGTGTACAGAGGAACTAGACTTTGGTTTAAGGTGTTTAATAGCAGTGAATATATCACTGATCTGATATAAGAACAGTTTAGAGAAATCATTCACTGAGAGAAGAGTAAAAAGGACTGTGCAATGTGGAGAAGAGCAGCGTAGCTTTGAGTCGGTGAATTCTACACGCTTTAAGACCCAGCTGAGTCAGTTATCTGTGATTGGGACTCCTGACATCAGTGTAATTCCTGAGGTATGAGGTGTGTCTCCTGTTTGAATAAGTGTGCAGACTGGAGCTGAATTAAAAAGATGGAATTATTGGTGTTTAATGATGAACACATTGTGTAACAGTGCTGAGACAGCAGAGTATTAATTATTGCTGATATTTCTGTTTAATTCTAGAATGAAGGAGGGAAAGAGATCAGACTCACCAGAACCCAGCTGTGTGTCCATGAAGAGTGACGCGTCAATGGATTTTCCAAATCACTTCAGAGACGGAGCCAGTTCTCCTGATGTGAGGTCAGTACAGTGAGGTGTTTTACAGCAATGTTCCACCTGATCAAACTCACTGGTCTCATTCTGAAGCCCTTCATGATCTTTATCAGGTGTTGAAGCAGTAAAACACTAAACTGTGCAGTGCTGCAGCTCTCAGACTGGCAGTGAGGAAAACTGCTTTAAGAGTTCAGTTCAGCCTGCAGTCCCTGAGCTGGAGGGTCTGTGGTGCTACACAGCAACATTTACACCTGGGACATTAATGACTAGATCACTATTTTATTCATAAACATGTTAGTGTCAGTGAGAAATCCTGAAATCAGTGTATTGTGTTAAGAGGATAGTGTTATATATCTGTCTCTGTATTTATTAGTGTGTGTTGTGCAGCTATGAATACATATAGTCTATATTACATCATGTGTTTTATTTCTTCACAGACCACAACAGAAGAAATCAAACCTCAGCAGAAATCAGTTGGACTCCATATTCAAGGTGTGTGTCTTTTTAATGTGTGTAACTTGTGTGTGAATATGTTGCAGGTTTTTTTTTTTTTATTTAAGATCATGACAATTTACAGATTTAATAATGTGCAGCAGCATTATGGGTAATTGGACAGAATTTCAGCTGTAACTGTGGTAATAGAAAGAGACTTTTATTCTTTTCATAAAATAAAAGCATCTCTAAGTGTGTAACATTATAATATTTAGATGTGTTCCTGTGTGTTTCTAAGCAGGAGCTGGAACACAAAGTCATCACTCTGATAAAGATTGAGCTGAAGACATTTAGGAAGCTCCTGAGTCCAGATTACCCAGCATGCACTGAGAGGGAGGTGGAGGATGAGGAGGATCTGCACAGTGTCAGAGAGGTAGCGCTGAAGATCACACTGCACATCCTGAAGAACATGAACCACACAGATCTCGCTAACACACTGCACAACAGTAAGAGCTCTGAGTCATGGCTTTATTCCATCAGGTCCACTTTAGAGAAAGGAAATAGTTTTAGATAGGAACACTTTTAGTTTGAAGTTCGAGTTTAGTATCATGTACATCTGCTGCGTTTCTGTTCTGTTCGTGGTCCAGCTTGTGGTGACTCTGTTATGGTCCTGTTCCTTCAGGAATATTTACTACATGAATCAGGAATGAACAGCAGCATTTCAATTTTACATTTAATCCTGTGTTCAGTGATTTTACATTAAAACATCTTATTACTTTGTTTATTAGAGTCTGTGGGCTCTGTGTATCAGACAAAGCTGAAATCCAGCCTGAGAGAGAAGTTTAAAAGAATTAATGAAGGAATCTCACAGCATGGAAGCTCAGCACTTCTGAATGAGATCTATACAGAGCTCTACATCACAGAGGGTTGGAGTGGAGACGTCAATAATGAACATGAGGTGAGACAGATTGAGACAGCGTCCAGGAGACCAGCAGCACAGGAGACACCCATCAAATGTAATGATCTCTTTAAAGACAAGTCCATCAGAAGTGTGCTGACGAAAGGGGTTGCTGGAATTGGAAAAACAGTCTCGGTGCAGAAGTTCATTCTGGACTGGGCTGACGGAAAAGCAAATCAGGACGTCACCTTCATGTTTCCACTTCCCTTTCGAGAGCTGAATCTGATGAAGCAGAAACATCTCAGTCTGATGGATCTTCTTCATCACTTTTTCCCTGAAATGAGAAAACTAGAATTAATAGACTCCTACAAAGTGCTGTTGATCTTTGATGGTCTGGATGAGTGTCGACTTCCTCTAAATTTCCAGAAGAATGAGAGACTGTGTGATGTGACAGTGTCAGCCTCAGTGGATGTGCTGCTGACGAACCTCATCAAGGGGAATCTGCTTTTCTCTGCTCTCCTCTGGATAACCTCTCGACCAGGAGCAGCCAATCAGATCCCTCCTGAGTGTGCAGAAAAGGTAACAGAGGTACGAGGGTTCAGTGATCCTCAGAAAGAGGAGTACTTCAGGAAGAGGATCAGTGATCAGAGCCTGGCTGATAAAATCATCTTACACATGAAGTCTTCAAGAAGCCTCTACATTATGTGCCACATCCCAGTCTTCTGCTGGATCTCAGCCACTGTTCTAGAGAGAATGTTGGGTGAAGCAGAGAGTGGAGAGATCCCCAAGACTCTGACTCAAATGTTCACACACTTCCTGATCTTTCAGATCAAACACAAGGACCAAAAATACCATCAGAAATGTGACCCTGATCCTCAGCAGACCAGAGAGAGTATCCTGGCACTGGGAAAACTGGCTTTCCAACAGCTGGAGAAAGGAAACCTGATCTTCTATGAGGAAGACCTGAGAGAGTGTGGCATTGATGTGAGAGAAGTGTCAGTGTACTCAGGAGTGTGTACCCAAATCTTCAGAGAGCAGTTTGGGCTTCACCTGGGGAAGGTGTTCAGCTTTGTACATCTGAGTGTTCAGGAGTTTCTGGCTGCTTTATACACATTTCTCTCCTTCATCAGCAGAAATGTAACAGAACAACCAACCATTAATCTGTCTGATCTTCTCAACAAGTCAAACATGTCTGATATCCTCAAGAGTGCAGTGGACAAGGCCTTACAGAGTGAGAACGGACACCTGGACCTGTTCCTCCGTTTCCTTCTGGGTCTCTCACTGGAGTCCAATCAGACTCTCTTACGAGGGTTAATGCCACAGACAGGAAGCAGCTCTCACAGCAAACAGGAAACAGTCGAGTACATCAAGGAGAAGATCAGGGAGAATCCATCTCCAGAGAAATCCATCAATCTGTTCCACTGTCTGAATGAACTGAATGATCATTCTCTAGTGCAGGAAGTACAGACTTACCTGAACAGAGGAGGTTACAGTCGTCTCAGGGGAACCATACTCTCTCCTGCTCAGTGGTCAGCTCTGGTGTTTGTGTTACTGAACTCAGATCAGGAGCTGGATGAGTTTGATTTGAGTAAATATGACCGATCAGAGGAATGTCTTCTGAAGCTGCTGCCAGTGGTCAAAGCCTCCAGAAGAGCTGAGTGAGTATTTTTATTTATAAATGTATCACTGCATGGTTTATTATTTTAATGTAACACTGAACTGCACTGTTTAGATTAATGCTGGTTAATAATTACTCTAATCATCTTTAAACAAACCTCTGGTACTGTTACAGAAGAGTTTCACTCTTTACACCAACACGTTACGTCTGCACTGAGGGCGGGGCCATGTGGACAAAACCTTCTATCACCATTTATTACCTTTTCTCTAAAACTGATGAAGAAATGATCTCTACAGAATAACTGCATGTATTCATCACTGCTTTTTGATCAATTTGTGATCTAAACACCAGTGAAAGGCACTTTTTCTTTTCTCCTTTCATTTGAAAGTTACATTGAACAGAACTTCACAAACGAGAAGAAGAAAAACAGAACACTGTCACCATGGGAACAATATGAATACAACATGTGACATTGATGATATAGAGGATATAGGAAAATATCTATCCATAGACATGATTGATTATTCTATTTTCTGGTCCTATGATGTGTATCAACGTATCATATCGCCCAATCTGCACTGAGGGACACATGTGAGAGTGTCGTGGAAAACAATCTTTCCAACCTAAGTTAAAGACTTCAGAGACAGAGGGTTTGTAGATGCCAAAGGTCATCAAACTTTATTGAAACAACAAAGTGAGACAGTCTGCAGAAAGTCTGAATTAAACACACACACACACACACGTCTTTATATACTTTTCTGAAGCAGTTTAATTATCCCTAGTCGGGGCATTAACCTCTTCTTTCTGAAAACAAACCAATCTCCATCGCCTTCATGAATTATTCATATCGATATGATACATTACATTTGTGGTGCATGCGTTGTTAGTTGGATTTTCTTATGGTTTTATTGGGACAAGGTCATTTTTTGCAGCGCATGCGCCTTGCGTTGAATTTTCTGAAAGGTTTCATCAGGACAGGATTTTTACCTTGTCCCAAAATTCACCCTTATGCCTTAATGACTTTCTGACTTTAGTCCCAGCCTGGTACACTTCATTCTGGAAGTCTGATCTGTTATTGTGACACTGGTATTGAAGCTTAAAGGGCCTTGATTGGAAACACAGTTCTGGTGAATGTCTAATTGCTCATTTATTGCCAGTATAAAGCTGCTTTAGACAAAACACACGGTTCTTCTAACTCCGTTTACACAGGACATACAGAGATACAGAAAAACACCTGATGTTCAGTAACACATAGATGTCTTCTAGCTCACTACACACTTACAACAGAACTTGATTAAAACTCTTCTGTGCTTTTTCACTTTCACACCGACCTTGTTTGGTTTGGACCGATCAGACTTTCTCTTTAGATTGGATCTGGTGTGGGATTAGTTTACAGGATGAAAGAGGATTGTCCTCGAGGACGGATTTCCAGTTAGCAAAAATATCATAATCCCTCTGTGCAGATCAAGGGATGCGTCCTGTTTACAACTTTAATCTCTAACAAAAAATGTGTGAATATTTACCATAAACAAACAAACAAACAAACAAACAAATAATGCATGCACTGTGTGAGACGGATTTCCAGTTACTCGTCAATTTACTCCACACACTCTCTCACACACACACACTCACTCACACACACACACACTCTCTCTGTCTCTCTCACACACACTCACACACACACACACAGACTCTCACACACACACAGACTTTTTTACATGTACGTCCCTTAAAAATGGTTTCCATTATTCAAACGAAAACCCTTCTGATTTCATTTCAATAATAATAATGATAATAATAATAATAATAATAATAATAATAATAATAATAATAATAATAGTAATGCTGATGTGGTGTCCTGTCCTCTGATTTGTGTGTGTGAGAGAAACACACTCACATTTCTGTTACATGGTAAAGAGTAAGTGTATTATGGCTGTGTGTGTTTGAGATCAGTGTTCTGATATTTCATCATTTCTCTTCCAGTCTGTGTTGGTGTGATCTGACAGAGGAAAGCTGTAGAGTTCTGTCCTCAGTTCTCTGATCAAACTCCTCCAGAGTGAGAGAACTGGACCTGAGTAACAATAACCTGCAGGATTCAGGAGTGAAGCTGCTCTCTGCTGGACTGGAGAATCCACACTGTACACTGGAGATACTGAGGTACACACACTCACTCACACACACACACACACACACACACACACACACACACACACACACACACACACTGTACACTGGAGATACACACATACACACACACACTGTACACTGGAGATACACACACACACACACACACACACACACATACACACACACTGTACACTGGAGATACACACACACACACACACACACTGTACACTGGAGATACACACACACACACACACACACACTGTACACTGGAGATATACACACACACACACACACACACACACACACACACACACACACACACACACACACACACTGTCACTGGAGATACTGAGGTACATGCACACATACACACACACACACACACACACACACACACACACACACACATACTCTCTCACACACACACACATACTCTCTCACACACACACCCACACAAACACACCTACTCTGTCTCACACACAAACACTCCCTTGTACTTCCCTTAAAAATGGTTTCAATTATTATAAAGCATTTATTCAAACAAAAACCCTTCTGTTTTCATTTCAATAATAATAATAATAATAATAATAATAATAATAATAATAATAATAATAATGTTGTGGATAAAAATGACATGAAATAAACATGAGGGAGACTTAGTATGAGTAATATGTAATTTTATTGATAATTCACAGGACTGGTGGGTGCATAATCTTGAGGAGAGCGGTGGGGGGGGTGCGTCCTGGGGACATGGGATAGTCGGCGAAGGTGAAGTGAGAGGACCACTGAGAATGGGGCGGACTGACAGGTGAGAAGAGGGAAGAATGGTCGGGGCCCAGGTCAGAGAAGGTGACATCTTCCTCAGACTGAAAGCTGGCGGGGGGTTCTGGCTGGGTAGAGGCGTCAATACACATGTTCACGGAGCAGATTCTGTATCGGAGAGGGGGGGGGACCCCGCATTTCCATTTCCAGAGGGGGTGCTGCAAAGAAAGTTAAGTAGCACAATGAGTGTCCAGATCGAGATCCAGAACCAGATCCAGTAAAGGGGAGAAGAAGGAATGACAATGGGCACGTAGACACACAGAAGCGGTATTAGGCAGATATTGACGAATTGGATTCACACTTTAGAGATCTTTAAGAGTACTACACTATGGTTTATTAGTCGAAGAGTCAAAAAGAAGTATAAGAGCTGAGGAGTGCTAACACACACACACACACACCCCATTATAACTTTATAAGAATAATAAAAAGGAGTATTAAGATATTATAAGGGTAATATGAATGAATGAATGCCTTTTATTGTCACTATACAAATGTACAATGAAATTAAGAGCCACTCCTTTTTGTTCCGTGCACACATGTACATTCAATAAACAAGAAGAATAAATAGATAAATAAACAAGATAAACAAGATATTGGGGTGGATGGGGGAGGTACTATGAAATTCACAGTTTTGAGACACTATATACATATGCTGTGAACTCAGTACATGTATGTGTTTATAATGGTAATAGCTTTCGGGAAGAAACTATTCTTAAATCTACTAGTGCTTGTTTTGATGCACTTGTAACATCTCCCTGAGGGCAACAGATTGAACAGATCAAAGCCAGGGTGAGAACTGTCCTTAATGATGGGTTTTTCCTCTGCTGAGGCAACGGTAGGTGTAAATATCCATCAGGGAGGGGAGAGGGCAGCCAATGATCTTCTGTGCCGCTCTTACTACTCTCTGAAGCCTCTTCCTGTCTGCTGCGGTGCAGCTACTCTACCACACCGTGATACAGTATGTCAGCAGGCTCTCGACGGACGAGCGGTAGAAGATCAGCAGCAGATTGGAGTCCAGATTGTACTTCCTGAGAACCCTCAGGAAGTGTAGCCACGTTTGAGCCTTCTTGATAACCGCTGTGATGTTGTCCGTCCAGGAGATGTCTGCAGAGATTAGGACACCAAGAAACCGGAAGGTGTGGACCCTCTCCACACACTCACCATTAATGAAAAGGGCGGCCAGCTCAGTGTTGTGTTTTCTGAAGTCTACAATGAGTTCCTTGGTTTTCTTGGTGTTTAGAGTCAGATTGTTCTTTGAACACCAGGCTGCCAAGTTTAGGACCTCCTCTCTGTAGGCTGCCTCATCTCCTTTTGAGATGAGTCCGACCACTGTGGTGTCGTCAGCAAACTTGATAAGATTATTGTTGTGGACTGGTCTACAGTCGTATGTGTAGAGACAGTACAGGAGGGGGGCTCACCACACAGCCCTGTGGAGAACCTGTGCTCAACGTGCGAGTGGAGGAGAGGTGGGGTCCGGGTCTCACTGTCTGGGACCGGTTGGTGAGAAAGTCCTTTATCCAGGCACACGTGAGGTGGGGGAGGCCAAGGGTGACCAATTTGGTGATGAGAATGTCAGGAATTATTGTATTAAAAGCCGAACAGTAATCCACAAAAAGCATCCGGACGTAGCTCTGTTGCTGCTCTAGATGTCTCAACACGTAGTGGACAGCTATGGCGATAGCATCCTCTGTGGATCTGTTCGCACGATAAGCGAATTGAAAAGGATCGAAATCTGGGGGGAGGTAGTCCTTCATGTGCTGAAGAACCAATCTCTCAAAGCCCTTCTTGATAACTGGAGTGAGGGCCACAGGACGATAATCATTCAGGCTAGTGGTGGGCGACTTCTTTGGCACTGGGATGATTATGGCTGATTTTAGGCAGGCCGGGATGACTGCTTGGGCCAGGGAGAGATTGAAAATTCTGGTAAAGATGTGGGCAAGCTGGTGGGCACATGATCTGAGCACCTTACCAGGTACACCGTCTGGGCCAGCAGCCTTCCTGGGGTTCACTGCCAGAAACATCCGTCTAACATCGTGTTCCCTCACAGTAAGTAGAGTGGTGCAGGAACCAGAAAGGAATGGAGGCAGGGCTGGACTGGTACGGGGGCCAGATGAGGGTGGAGGTGGGGCTGGAGCAGATGAGTGCTGTTGTTGTGATGTTTCAAAGCGAGCAAAGAAGCAATTTAGCTCTTCTGCCAGCATCACACTCAGGTCTCCTGTTGTCGCCTCACGTTCTCTGTAGTTCGTGATGTTCTGTATGCCTTGCCACACCTCCCGTTTATTTTTTCTGGACAGGTGGGACTCTATGCCCCTCTTATAGGCCGCCTTAGTTTCCTTAATACCACCTTTCAGGTTGGCACGGGCAGCTCTGTACAGAGCTCTATTACCAGCTCTATTATTATTAATATTGTATAATAATAGAAAATTCTTTATAAAAAAACAGAATAGTAGGATATGTAGGACAATAGAAGGGTAATATAATGATATTATGAAGTAGGAAGTACATTAAACCATTTTTCAAGCAGTATAACTATATATAAAATAGAGATATAGAGCATATATGAAAATAAATTATAGACTAGAAATACAGGAAAAAGTAACTTACTCATACTTCAGATGGTGAAGATTCTTTCTCACAAGGAAGGCCTTAATTTTAAGAGAAAACCATGAGGAGGCATTTATAAGGGTAGCTGAGTCAAGCTGCCCCCCCCCCCCCCCCCCCCCCATGCGAGATAATAGTGAGACCAAGGTCACTCGTTGTTTTGTCTCTCCACTTTTGAAGCTAATGGTAAATTTAAAAGCCCTGTTTTTTGAGCTAATGGTAAGTTGAATAGCCGTTTTTAGAACATAATAGTAATGTAGATTAGCTCTTTTTTAACCCTATTGGTATTGATATCATAGTCTTTTTGAAACATATTGGTTATTTACTGTGTAAATACAGTATAAATACTGGATCTCAAGCTCAGGGTGTCAGATCACTTCTGAGAATTCTCTTCGGTGTGGATCTCGTGTGGTGGAACGGAACAATAAATCTGGACCCTTGCTTCTTCTCACTCACGGCTGGTGTATTTTTTTCTATCTCCAACTGGGTTCAGAGGTAGATGTGAGTATTTGCTTCTATGTTGAATTTTAAGTGTTTTTGGGTAATAGGCTAAATTTGAGCCAGCAATAATGATAACAGTAATAATAATAATAATAATAATAATAATAATAATAATAATAATGCTGACGTGGTGTCCTGTTCTCTAATTTCTGTGTGAGAGAGAAACACACTCACATTTCTGTTACATGGTAAAGAGTGAGTGTATTATGGCTGTGTGTGTGTTTGAGGTCAGTGTTCTGATATTTCATAATTTCTCTTCCAGACCATGTTGGTGTAATCTGACAGAGGAAAGCTGTAGAGTTCTGTCCTCAGTTCTCAGATCAAACTCCTCCAGTCTGAGAGAACTGGACCTGAGTCACAATAACCTGCAGGATTCAGGAGTGAAGTAGCTCTCTGCTGGACTGGAGAATCCACACTGTACACTGGAGATACTGAGGTACACACACTCACTCACACACACACACACACACACACACACACACACACACAGGAGATACTGAGGTACACACACACACACACACACACACACACACACACACAGTACACTGGAGATACTGAGGTACACACACACACACACACACACACACACACACAGGAGATACTGAGGTACACACACACACACACAGTACACTGGAGATACTGAGGTACACACACACACACACAGACACACAGGAGATACTGAGGTACACACACACACACACACACACACACACACACACACACACACACAGGAGATACTGAGGTACACACACACACACACACACACACACACACACACAGGAGATACTGAGGTACACACACACACACACACACACCAGTACACTGGAGATACTGAGGTACACACACACACACACACACACACACACAGGAGATACTGAGGTACACACACACACACACACACAGGAGATACTGAGGTACACACACACACACACACCACACACACACACACAGGAGATACTGAGGTACACACACACACACACACAGGAGATACTGAGGTACACACACACACACACACACACACACACACACAACAGGAGATACTGAGGTACACACACACACACACACACACACACACAGGAGATACTGAGGTACACACACACACACACACACACAGGAAGATACTGAGGTACACACACACACACACACACACACACACACACGAGATACTGAGGTACACACACACACACACACACACACACACGAGATACTGAGGTACACACACACACACACACACGAGATACTGAGGTACACACACACACACACATAGGAGATACTGAGGTACACACACACACACACACACACACACACAGGAGATACTGAGGTACACACACACACACACACACACACACACAGGAGATACTGAGGTACACACACACACACAGGAGATACTGAGGTACACACACACACACACACAGACAGGAGATACTGAGGTACACAAACACACACACACACACACACACACACACACACACACAGGAGATACTGAGGTACACACACACACACACACACACACACACACACACACACACACAGGAGATACTGAGGTACACACACACACACACACACACACACACAGGAGATACTGAGGTACACACACACACACACACACACAGTACACTGGAGATACTGAGGTACACACACACACAGTACACTGGAGATACTGAGGTACACACACACACACACACACACACACACAGGAGATACTGAGGTACACACACACACACACACACACACACACACACACACAGTACACTGGAGATACTGAGGTACACACACACACACACACACACACACAGGAGATACTGAGGTACACACACACACAGGAGATACTGAGGTACACACACACACACACACACACACACACACACACACACACACACAGGAGATACTGAGGTACACACACACACAAACACACACACACACACACAGGAGATACTGAGGTACACACACACACACACACACACACAGGAGATACTGAGGTACACACACACACACACGAGATACTGAGGTACACACACACCCACTGGATATACTGAGGTACACACACACTGGAGGTACTGAGGTACACACACACACACTGGAGATACTGAGGTACACACACACACACACACACACTGGAGATACTGAGGTACACACACACCCACACACACACTGGAATACTGAGGTACACACACACCCACTGGAGATACTGAGGTACACACACACACACACACACACCACACACACACACACACACAGGAGATACTGGAGGTACACACACAACACACACACACACACACACACAGGAGATACTGATGTACACACACACAACACACACACACACACACACAACACACACACACACACACCACACACAGATACTGAGGTACACACACACCCACACACAGACACACACACTGTTACACTGGGAGATACTGAGGTACACACACACCCCACACACAGACACACACACTGTACACTGGAGATACTGAGGTACACGCACACACACGCGCGCACACACACACACACACACACACTGGAGACACTGAGGTACGCTCACACGCACACACTCACACGGAGATACTGAGGTACACACACACACGCACACACTACTCCTACAACACACACACACACAACACACACAGGAGATACTGAGGTACACACACACACACACACACACA
>NW_026521190.1:27500-30000 GCF_001660625.3 Ictalurus punctatus | reverse complement strand
TATAATATGGATACGCACACGTGCACAGTTTGGTATCGGACAGAGTGCATCATTTTTCTTTAATTTTTCTAGTAAACAACAAATCTGCTTAACCACACCAACTCAACAACCTTCCACACAACATGGCATTAATCTCTCTCTCCTCTCTTCCCTCTCCCTCTCTCCAGCTGAAATGTGGTGCGTGCGGTGCGATTGGTCACATGAGGACCAATAAGTTTTGCCCGTTGTACTATCAGACGAATGCCCCGCCCAGTAATCCTGTTGCCATGACCGAGGAACAGGAGGAGGAGCTTGAGAAGACGGTCATTCACAACGATAACGAAGAGCTAATTAAAGTGGAGGGAACTAAGATTGTCCTGGGCAAACAGCTCATCGAGAGGTAACACACACGCACGCACACACACACGTGTACCAGTGTAACGTTAACAGTATGTGTGTAATAAGCGTGTAATGTGTGTTTTAGTGCGGATGAGGTGAGGAGGAAGTCTCTGGTGTTGAAGTTCCCTAAACAGCAGCTTCCTCCCAAAAAGAAGCGACGCGTCGGCAGCACAGTCCACTGTGACTACCTACGACGAACGTGAGTGGGGAGGGTGAGGGTGTGTGAGGGTGAGGAGGGTGAGTGAGGGTGAGGAGGGTGAGTGAGGGTGAGGGTGAGAGTGAGGAGGGTGAGTGAGGGTGAGTGAGGGTGAGTGAGGGTGAGGAGGGTGAGGAGGGTGAGAGTGAGGAGGGTGAGGGTGAGGAGGGTGTGAGGGTGAAGAGTGAGGGTGAGGAGGGTGAGAGTGAGGAGGGTGAGGGTGAGGAGGGTGAGGAGGGTGAGTGAGGGTGAGGAGGGTGAGAGTGAGGAGGGTATGAGAGTGAGGAGGGTGAGGAGGGTTGTGAGGGTGAAGAGTGAGGGTGAGGAGGGTATGAGAGTGAGGAGGGTGAGGGTGAAGAGGGTGTGTGAGGGTGAAGAGTGAGGGTGAGGAAGGTGAGTGTGAGAGTGATACGCTCACATCTGGCCAGCTGCTTTAATAGTAACGTGTCTTTTCTGTCTCTGTAGCGTCCTCACAAGTCGATCCACCGCAGGAGGACGGACCCGATGGTCACTCTGTCCTCCATCCTGGAGAGCATCATCAACGACATGAGAGACCACCCCAATGTACACACACACACACACTTGTCCATAATCAATAGGCAATGAATGGTTGTCATGGTAACCGGGTTATTAAGTGTGTGCACTACAGGGTTCTGGTTATTTTTGGGGCACCATGTGGTTTGGGACACAACCTGTGTGTGTGTGTGGTGTGTGGTGTGTGTGTGTGTGTGTGTGTGCGCATGTGCGCAGACGTACCCGTTCCACACACCGGTGAACAGTAAGCTGGTGAAGGATTATTATAAGATCATCACTCGGCCGATGGACCTGCAGACACTGCGTGAGAACGTGAGGAAGCGTCTGTACCCATCCCGAGAGGAGTTCAGAGAGAGCGTGGAGCTATCGTCAAAAACACAGTGCCACGTACAACGGTACACACACACACACACACGCACATGCGCACACCACACTGGCCTTGAAATTATATGAAACTTTCCTGTAAGATTTAGTGGACATCATTGCTGCAGATTCTGAATTGGGCTCAAGAAGTAAAAAGAAAAGGCTAGCGATGATGTCACACCACTTAAGCCCCGCCCCTGTCAATCTGTTGACGCCTGTTATTGTCACTGAGCAAAATCAGGATGTGCATCATATGACTGGACAGTAACTATCCCTTTTGTGTGTGTGTGTGTGTGTGTGTGTGTGTGTGTGTGTGTGTGTGTGTGTGTGTGTGTGTGTGTATCAGGAGCGAAAATCCTCTGACGCAGGTGGCTCAGTCCATGCTGGACCTCTGTGATGAGAAACTGAAAAGAGGTAAAAAAACAAAACGAAACATTCTGCTGTGTGTGAGTGACACACCGCTAGTTTCTATTTATTTATCCTGTCTGCTGTGTTAATCGTGTGTGTGTGTAGAAGGAGGAGCGTCTGGTACGCCTGGAGAAGGCGATTAACCCGCTGTTGGATGATGATGATCAGGTCGCCTTCTCCTTCATCCTCGACAACATCGTCACTCAGAAGATGATGGCCGTGCCTGAGGTGAGTGACCACTTCCTGTCCCGCCCCCTCACCGATATGACTGGCAGCAGCTCGGCTGTGTATGATGTGTGAGTTCGGAGGTGTGGGTGCAGGTTTGACTCTCGCCGTGTCTCTGTATGAGAATAACACACCCCTCTGCCAGCCAATCAGAAACAAGGATTTCACTTTGATCCTGCTCTAATTGCTTTTTTATTACAAAAGTGACAAGAACAAAGTGTCATAACTCCTCCCAGAGGATGCTGTCACCATAGCAACCATGACAGCAGATAGCAGATAAAAGATAGTTAAAGCGCCCCTATTATTACTTTTTCACATGTTCCATTTCATGTAGTGTGTTCTAGAGCTGAACAGAAGAAGGAAGCGATTCTGAACAGCTGAAACGAATCGTCAGTA
>NW_026521190.1:7500-15000 GCF_001660625.3 Ictalurus punctatus | reverse complement strand
GTGTAAGGAGTAGGGTGTAAGGAGTAGGTGTAAGGAGTAAGGGTGTAGGGTGTAGGGTGTAGGGAGTAGGTGTAGGGTGTAAGGAGTAGGGTGTAAGGAGTAGGGTGTAGGGTGTAGGGAGTAGGGTGTAGGGTGTAAGGTGTAGAGTAGTGTAGGTGTAGGGAGTAGGGTGTAGGGTGTAGGGTGTAAGGAGTAGGGTGTAGGGTGTAAGGAGTAGGGTGTAAGGAGTAGGGTGTAGGGTGTAGGGAGTAGGGTGTAGGTGTAAGGAGTAGGGTGTAGGGAGTAGGGTGTAAGGAGTAGGGTGTAGGGTGTAGGGAGTAGGGTGTAGGGTGTAAGGTGTAAAATGACTCTGTGTGATTTTTCAGCTTCTGGAGGTAGAAATGAATCTCGTTCTGTTTTCCACTGATTTACGATCGTAATAAACATTTTCATTTCCTCCAGAAAAGGCTGAGTGGTTGTCAGGGAAATAACTGATACACTGATATTCACCATGGGGAGTGAGTGTGTGTGTGTGTGTGTGTGTGTGTGTGTAACTTGACCTATGATTCTCTCTCTATCTTTTGTGTGAAGACTCCTCCTCCTCCGGCCCCACGCCAGTGAAGGTGGGAGTTCCCATGGTGTCGTCTCGGCCGTACAGGTGAGCGCGCGTGTGTGTGTGTGTGTGTGTGCGTGTGCTTGGGAGAGAGATTACAGCCGATATGTGAGACAGGAACACAGACAGGTGAACGAGGCGGCCTTCAGTCTTGCTATATTTCTGTTGTATTTCATTCCAGACCATTTTATCATTTCATTTTTATAATCCATTCATAAAAATTGATTTTGTGTGTTGGTGTGTGTGTGTGTGTGTGTGTGTGTGTGTGTGTGTGTACAGTGTGTCAGATAACACACAATTTTATCTGGTGGACCACCAATGAGAGCTCCTCCACCACAGTACAGGTACAACACACACTCTCACACACATTTCTGAGAGCATCAGAATGTTGTTAGCAGTGTGTGTGTGTTTATGTGTGTGTATGTGTGTGTGTTTTCTTATCTCTCACAGTGCACCTGATAACACACGCCCTGCTTTTGACAGACCACCACTGGGGGCACGATACAGGTACACACATGCGCTCACACACACACACTCACGCTCTCATGCTCTCAGGTCCAGGATGCCTATTATCATCAGTGTTTTGAGGCAGTGTGTGTGTGTGTGTGTGTGTGTGTGTGTGTGAGACAGTCTGCCCCCTCCTCAGGTACACTGGGAGTTCCAGAGCGGGCGGGACAGCAGCCCTACAGGTAATAAACACACATCACTGTATTTAATCAGTTTATTACTGTGATTAGATTTTAACATCATGAACTGAAGACACAGACACACCCGAGCAGGGAGATACGACTTATCTGTGTCTAGTCATACACTCTGTGTGTGTGTGCGTGCGTGCGTGTGTGTGGTAGCTACACAGGGGGCGGGGCTCAGGCGGTCAGTAACCCGTATGCTAGAGCGAGAAACCCGTACGAGGATCACGGTGCATCTGGAGAGCAGTACAACCAACCCCCTTCCCCCCGAGCTTATGCGGAGGTGGTCACACACACACACACACACACTTTTATACTTCTATGTACACAACTCCTACTTATATACACACATATACACACACACTCCAGTATCGGTGAGCATTAAATGAAAGTGTTACATTATTAATGATACTTTATGTAAATTCTACTATTTATGCTAATATTTCAGATGGCTCCGCCCCCTGCTCCATCCTACAGTGCTCCTGAACGTGGCAGTGTGTTTCCTCGAGCTCAAATCGGCCGCCCGTACTGACACCTGCCCATCTCGCGCGCTCTCTCTCTCTCTCACACACCCCACCTCAGTGTGTCTCTGATGTTTTAGGATTGTAATTCTACTTGATGATTAAATACAGGAATGTTTTATGGTAAACTTTAGGTGCTACTGATTCACTTGTATTTAATGATGAAATAATCAGGATTAAAAAGAATTTAGAATTGAGATGTTCAGAATGTTTTCAGGATTAAAATATTTACTGTCAATTTACTTTGTGCCAAAAAATTAAACAGCTCTTTAAATCAAAACAATTTCTTTATTCATTTCACACATTTACTTATTCATTACACAACATTTCCACATCACACCGAGTGTCTCTCCTCCTCCTCCTCCGCAGCGCATCAGTCTCTCATTTGCATACTCATAGATTCATGGAGTAGCGTAGTTTTGTTATATTAATGAGGGGGTGGAGCTGAAGGAGTCCAGATGTTCTCCAGACATTCCTCAGGAAATGTGATTATCCTACTTAATTATTCATGTCGGTTTAAACAAGTGTAGAGGAACTTAAACAGTTTCTTTCAACAACACACACACACACACACACACACACACACACACAGAGAGGAATCAAATGAAAATGTTTATTTTAGCGTCAGGTGTGTGTGTGTAAGTCACGTTGAGAAAGTGTCTCTACTGTGTGTGTGTGTGTGTGTACTTCTAGCCCATGTTCTGGCGGTTGCCGTATCCTCGACGGTGTGTGTCTTTCCAGTTGTCCCAATCTCTAGCCTTTGCAAAGCCTCTTCATCATCCTCTTCCTCTTTCCTCTCCTTTTCTTCTTTCTCTCGCTCCTGTGCATCCACATCCACTACACACACACACACACACACGTTTAAAAAAATGATATTTGATAGCTCACTAGTTAAATAATGATTAGTGACTGAAAGGGGTGTGGTCTCAGTGAACACAGTGTGGCCTCAGCAAAGGGGGAAGTGTTCCTAGTGAAAGGGGTGTGGTCACAGTGAACAAGGTGTGGCTTCTATGTGAAGGGGATGTTGTCTCTAAAGAAGGTTTAGTGTAGAGCACCTGGTGTTCATTATGACATTTATTAAAAGTCTGTGTGTGTGTGTGTGTGTGTGTGTGTGTGTGTGTGTGTATATGTATATGCACCTGTGCTCTGAGGGATGCCCTGGTCAGGTAAACATCCTCTCCTTTTGTGTTGTTCATACCAGTCGTCTACTGTCATGGTGGCAAGACTGGGATATCCTGCACCAAACACCCTGATACACACACACACACACACACACACACACACACACACCATCAGCTGGTCATTTTACTCATTCACAGTGAGATCAGCACAGTGTGACCTCTCAGCAGCCATGTTATGACACACAACTCAGCACTGTGTCCACACACACACACACACACACACACGTACTTGGCCTGTGCTGCGTCTTTAGTGAGGATGAAGGGCTTCATCGGTGCCCGTCTCGGTTTCTGAGTTGGAGCCTGAAACAGAAACCGAACTTTAATGAGCTTCTGATGGACAGGTCCTAACTGAGAAGCCTCAGCATTATCAGAGCAAGCTACAGGACCTGATTGACAGCAGGCATCCTCCTGAGGATCTGGACTTCCTGGTCGATGGACTCGATTTCCTCCAGAGCGAGCGTGATCCACCTGCGCACCTGCAACAGGTAGAACTCTCTCGTCACCTCCTCATCCACCGAACCTCCATCCACCTGCACTCTGAGCTCAGCCAGCTTCTGCTCCACCTGCTTCTGCTGGTTATACCTAACACGCGCACACACACACAATATATATATATACTCACATATTTCATTTTAACATGTCAAATACACACACCAACCTGAGCCTGACTCACCTCTCAATCTTGGCCTGTCTCTGTGTTGCCATGGTGATGAGGTCAGGCTGGGCGTGGTGAGCGGGTCTCGGTGTATCAGTCTCTGCCCCTGAGGAAGCCTCCGCGTCCTGGGCGTCTCGTGGCATGTGGAACGAGCTGATGTTGTAATCTTTACAGCATCTGAGGAAGCTCAGGAAGTGAACACGCGCAATCTGCACACGCTCCAAGCGCTGAGCCACGCCCACCTGCTTCATCACCAGCGCAGCCAGCCATGCAAGAGGTAACAACAGAAACTTCAGATCCGCCGTGGAGATCTCGTCCAGCTCCTCGTTACGGCTAACACACACACACACGTACATTAAAACTTTACAATTCTTGTGAAAAGAAAAGGGGGCGGAGTTTATTCATGAACTAAAAGGTGGAAGATCCACATCATGCTTGTGATTGGTCAGTGGAGAATTCCATAACCACGACCATAGGTTAGCCCCGCCCACCTCACACTGAAGCGTCTCAGACTGAGGTGCTAGTATTACTGGTTTAAAGTGTTATTAACTGGTTTAAAGTGTTATTAAACGGTTTAAAGTGTTATTAAACGGTTTAAAGGATTTTTAACATTGTTTGAACATTCTCTTGTTCGGTCCCACTGAAGTCCACACAGAGGAGCTGATCTGATTTACACACAAACACTGCACACTGAGCCGTGTGTACGGATACACACTGATGCATTTCACCCCGGAAGTGTTCAGTCCTGTTCCGCTGCAGTGTGTTTGATAAGAACTTTATCATTCCTGAGTATTTGTGGAGTATTTTTTACCTGAACAGGTTGAGCTGTGACACCATCTTCGTCGCTTCCTCCAGCTGTTTAATTCCGCGTTTGATTTTAATCTGTACAGAGTCGGAGTTTGTCGGCTCGTTGCTCTTGTCTAACTCTTCATATAATTTCCATCCTGAATCTAATAATTCTGACAGTTTGGGCGCCGGAGCTGCAGCATCTGCTGTTTGGACACTCTCCTCTGCAGACGCCATGTTTAGCTCTCACACCGTTTCTGGTCCAATTCGGCTTCCGTCTCTTCCGGTGTCGTGATGTAACGCGCGTTCGCGCACTTCCTGCACCCGTCGGTTTCCGGTCTCTATCTGCCTGGATCCCGGTTAACAAAAGGTTTGATTTATTAACGTGTTCATTTGACACTTTATCCATTCGTGAATAGATTTTGTGTGTAAATATATTAGTGCAACATTTAGTGAAATGATATTTAAGTTTTCTTTATTAAATATAATCTCGACTTTACGTTAGCGAAGTGTTGGTTTTATTCAGGCGAACACCACAGACACAAAAAGGGGTCGTGTAGGGGTGCAGGATCCAGCAGCGGAGCAGTTATCCGCTCTCTGACGAATGTACTTCCTGCTTTTAGCAGTAGTAGAGGGCAGGAGAGCGCAGTATTCAGGTGGAAACCGGTACTTTCACAAAACTTTAAAAAGATAAACTATTCAGTAGAAAAGATAGCATACACAAGCTGTGTGTGTGTGTGTGTGTGTGTGTGTGTGTGTGTGTGAGAGAGAGAGAGCTGATAGTGTTAATCTCTCCTCTTTGTGAACGACTCAACAGGAATCAGCAGCTTAAACACTGACTGTAGATTTCAGTAATCTTCCCAGACCTGTGTGTGTTTTCATTGTTATTTTATCCTGTGACACCAAGATAAGAATCAGGAAAATCCTGATGACACAAAGGAATCTGCAGAACAGGCTCTGTGTGTGTGTGTGTGTGTGTGTGTGTGTGTGTGTGTGTGTGTGTTAAAACTTTCAGTGGCTCGCATCCTAAAAGTGCCTTTGATGCTAATCATCCCGGTTATTTACCCCGTCTTTAGTTTGTGTGGTTCAGGTCAGTGATTGGTCAGTGCCCGTCATGTGATCAGTAATTAGATGAAGACACACCCACACACCACTGTGATGTTTTACTTAAAATAAATACATACACAGAAGTTTATTTTACATCAGTGAGATACAAACACGATAAACACCTGTGTGTGTGTGGTGTGTGTGTGTGTGGGGTCAGGAACTCAGATTACCCACAATGCACTGCTGGAACCTGACAGTCTCTTTCTCAAATGGCGGCACAAACAGGAGTGAACAAAACCACTTCACGTCTCGTTTCAACATCCTGGTATTTAATCCTCTGCGTTCAGAGTGTGTGTTTGTGTGTAAAGTCCGCTGCGATACACACTCCTCTCCACCTGTGTGTGTGAGTAGGGGAAGTCGACAAGGGCACGTCGAAGGTCAAGCCGAGACGCAGGGGTTTCCTCGTCTTTCTGTTCTCGTGCTTTGTGTGAGTCCAGTGTGCGCACACACACACACACACACACTCATCAGCTTCCTGGGTCGTATTCACATACAGAGTGAGGGAGAGGTAGTGCTTGTACTTGGAGTCCTTCTCTTTCTTGGCTCTCGAGTGTGTGTGTGTGTCACTTGCAGACGTGTCTCTCGACGGTGTGTGTGCACTTCTTACAGGTGACGTAGCAGCACCAGTGATACCTGCAGTGGCATCGCTCCTCCACCTGCTCAGTGTAGGTGTTGTAGCCCCGCCCACAACACATCAAATTACAACTGCCACTCCCGCTTGCCGTCTTATTACACTGCCTTTGGAGAGACAACACACACACACACACACACACCACACACACACACACACACACACACACACACATTAATGTTGGACTTTGTCTTGAAGGCATTTGATACATGGAGCCCTGTTATGGACAAAACTGTAGGGTGAAAGTATCTCAGGTTGGGCGGGGTTGGATATTAGAAGCCCCAGGTTGTGTGTGTGTGTGTGTGTGTGTGAGTGTGTGTACTCACCTGTCCGTGGTCCCATATGAGCCGTGCTTGATGTTGGAGGTGCAGTAATCGGGTGAGCTGATCAGGTAAACGAGCTCGCTCTCCAGGACCGGTCTCACCTCCATGTCCCGGGGAACCAGATGACGGCGTGTGCCCACCTGGCGTGACGTCACCTTGGTGGCCGACAGGTAACGAGCCTTGAGCTGAGCCGAGACCTGACCCACATCCAAGAGGGACTTCCAGCAGGTCTTCACCGAACACGAGCCGGAGACGCCGTGACACTTACACTTCGTCTCCACCGAGTCCAACAGAACCTGAGGGAGTGAGGGAAAGAGGGAGTGAAGGAGAGATGGAGCAAGGAAAGAGCGAGTGCAGTTGTAATGAAGACAGAGACAAGCTTTTGCCTGAAGATAAAACACCTGCTCGGTTCCATGTGGGAGGAGCTTGATGCAAACTTTGGTTGAAATGAAGAAACTAACCCAAAACCAAAAGTATAATAATCACTCCAGTAATAATTATCACCTGTCGGCCGACGGCGTTGTTGTGCAGGTGCATGAGCCGCACAGAAGGGGAGGCGGAGCGTCTGCTGTTTAAGGCGGCGTCAGAGAAAGCCGCGCCCATCTGCAGGCCGAAGCGTACGTTATCTCCACATCCTCCCCAGCGGAAATCCGGAGACGCCTGCTCAGCCGGAGCCGCCGCACACGAACAACTCGGCAACTCGCCCGACGAACAGGCGCGAGAGATAGTGTGACTGAGAACAGCCGCGGAGAGAGAGGAGACGAACGCAGCCTCACGTGTACCTGACACGCACAGAGAGAGAGAGAGATGAATATATGAATGTGGGCGTGTATTAAACTATATACACAGGATCCTCAGTGTGAGTGTGTGTGAGTGTGTGTGAGAGATGGGGAGGGAGAGAGAGAGAGAGATAGAGAGTGAGACTCACCCTTGGCGAGGTCGGGGAGGAAGTGAGGTGCGCGCTCTACAGAGGAGCAGTTCCAGCGCATGTCCCCGAAGGCGTGTCTGCAGGCCG
>NW_026521190.1:0-2500 GCF_001660625.3 Ictalurus punctatus | reverse complement strand
CACTGCAGTGAGGTCCGCCATCTTGGATTTGTGGTCACATGACTGTCACATGTCAGAGATATCCACTTTGGAGGGAAACGACGACTTATCTAAGTCTCACATCACTATCATCCTTTCAGTGCGAAGGGACTCAGGCAGGGGGTGTGGCCTAAAGTTTTAAGTTGGAATTGACATTTTATAGTTTTCATTTCATCTGAGACTGATTCTGTTATTTAATGGGGCTGGTTATGTGTAAATGGGGCCACTGAGACAAAACAACTAAAACTTCCTAAAAAGAAAAAATGAAAACAATTTTCTCGTGTTAGTTGATTTGTTGATTGTGTGTGTTGTGTGGTGTGTGTGTGTGTGTGTGTGTGTGAGAGAACATTTTGTCTGTCTCTCATGGCTGTCTGCTGATCTGGATCTGGTTTCGGTTACTTCAGCACTCAGGTGTGATATTTCACAAACAACAATACACATACACACACACACGCACACACACACAGAGTTGATTGCAGGCGGAGGATTTCAGACGTGTGAATTGCACTCTATTGTTAGTGTGTTCAAAGCCAGACAGGCAGAATGAAAGAAGAATAAAAAGAAACACGAGGAGTTTTTCCAACATAACGACTCCTAACACACACACACACACCACACACACACACACACACACAACTTCCTTCAAGTTTCTCTGATCAGAGTCTTCATCAGGAATATCAGAAGGCTGATGGAATTGGAATGGAAGTGATGAGTGAAAGAGTGGAGTTTAGTGGGATTAGCACTGAAGATAAAAAACACACTGGGTTAACAATTTAACTTCCTCAGTGAAGAGCAGTTTAATCCCAACACACACACACACACACACACACAGTTACAGGTAAGAGGACACAACCTGGCTCAGGTACACCAACAGTGTTCACTACTGGAACCTTTCAGGAACTATTCTCAGGAATTTGTGACATTTTCAGGATATCACGAACCTTTATTAGGAACAAGAAACCTTCTCAGAAACGCAGGAGCAATGTTAGAAAACAGACAATGTAGACACTTTTTCAGGACTTTTTAGAAGCTTTTATGGGTTTCCATGTGAGGAAGCAGGACCGAGTTTAGTTCCTGGCTGTAGTTCCAGAAGCCATTTTAGCTCCTGCTCCAGAGTGTGTATTATTTGGCTTGTCCACTAGGAGGCAGAAAACGAGAACCGGAGACCAGTATTTCAGAGCAGAGGTAATGCAGAAGAATTGGATCATTTTCTGTAAGATGATGATGATGTAATAAGATTTCTTCTTCTTCTTCAAAAAAAGAGATGAGTCTGTATATTAAGTACTTAAAGAGAATATAGAATAAGCCCCGCCCACTGTGTATTTACTTTAGCCAGCTAACTAACATTATCTGAAATACTAGTCTTACTGTACCCTCTGTATATATGTTTCTCTCTCATATCTCACTGCACATCGGAACTTTCTGGGTGATTTATTCAATTTAGTTAGAATGCTGTACCTGCAGTCAGAATAAACATTTACATTAGCCATATAACACAACAGGACACGCCTCCCTGTCTCGACCAATCAGCTGCGATGCTGTTACGATTCTGGAATATAAACCACATTTAAATAAGTAAACTATACACACATTTTACACAATACAATTTTAACGCGCACACACACCGGGGGGCTAGTTCCCTGTTTCAGCCACCAGGGGGAGTCATTACACCGCAGATTAGAAAACTATAGTCCATATGTTTCTCTCTCTCTCTCACACACTACTCAGTGCATGGTTATCAGCCCCACCTTCACAGAGATTACACTTGTCCATCTATTTCTCTGCACAAAGTATTGGCACCCTTCCCCATCCACACAGATTCATCAATATGAATCACATCAAAAGTAAAATTCTCCTCTGTCTGTAATTTCCATTAAAAAACCCCCACAAACATCTGATTTTCAACAAAGTTACCGCATTAACAACAGATCGGCGCTTCAACAAACATGTCTGTGTGAGAAAATATTTAATACAAAACTTTACAGAAACAGAGCAAAAGGAGAACTCGTGTATCTACATATTTACACTCGCTGAGTAGTATACAAATGTACATGAACACGATAAACACACACATTTACACACACCACACACTCCTGAGTTACACAAACACACACTACAAGCATCATAAAATGACCGTCACACCACACACACACACACACACACACCCACACACACACACACAACACACACACGCGAGTGAGTGGAGTGTTGGAAGAGTTTTCATTTATGTACACGGATAATGGGACTCCGGAGGCACCGGTCCAATAATTTCTGTTCACAGCAGAAAATAAAATTAAAAAACATTAGTGATTAAAATCATATTAATGTGAGGAGAAACGAGTAAAGTGATGCGTAAATGTATACGCGAGTCTGTCTGCATTCTAATCATTTTCTTGTTCATCAAATTGTCTTAGTGAATATTTAACATTATCACTATTTCTTATTTAATGTGTGTGTGTGTGGGTGTGTGTGTGTGTGTGTG
>NW_026521189.1:97500-101618 GCF_001660625.3 Ictalurus punctatus | reverse complement strand
GTTGGGAGGTGATTGACGTGGTGCGCACCATGTCGACGGAGCAGGCGCGTTCAGGAGAGACACCGATGAGTAAATTCGCCCGCGGGTCACGGTTCTCCGTCGCCGAACATCAGGAGCGATACAAAGAGGAATGTCAGCGCATATTCGACCTGCAGAACAAGTGAGAGACAGACAGACAGACAGATGGATGGATGCATTGGTTGATAGACCGTTAGACAGAATAAAATATGTGTAGAGAATTACAGTGATGTCATCACTGGCTTTCCTTTCTGTCTCTCTCTCTCTCTCTCTCTCTCTCTCTCTCTCTCTCTCTCTCTCTCTCTCTCTCTGTCCTGTCTGTCTCTCTCTCTCTCTCTCATGCTCTCTCTGTCCTGTCTGTCTCTCTCTCTCTCTCTGTCCTGTCTGTCTCTCTCAGGGTGTTGGAGAGTACGGAGGTGTTGTCCACAGACACTGACAGCAGTTCTGCAGAGGACAGTGATTTTGAGGAGATGGGGAAGAACATTGAGAACATGCTGCAGAATAAGAAGACGAGTTCTCAGCTGAGCCGTGAGCGAGAGGAGGAGGAGAGGAAGGAGCTGCAGCGCATGCTGATGGGGGACGAGGGGATGGAGCGAGACAAGGGCAGGAAGGACCGACGCAAAGGCCTCTGTACGAACACTC
The DNA here is from genome assembly GCF_001660625.3 of Ictalurus punctatus. Classification (NCBI taxonomy): domain Eukaryota; kingdom Metazoa; phylum Chordata; class Actinopteri; order Siluriformes; family Ictaluridae; genus Ictalurus; species Ictalurus punctatus. The sequence continues at coordinate 100,958 of NW_026521189.1, read as the reverse complement.
ATCTAAACTTTATTACTGCTGATCAGTACAATAACTATAAATAACACCCCACTCAAACGGGGTCCAAACACTGTTTATAGTGAATCTCCTACTCTACACTTAAAGCGCCCCCTGCTGGTGTGTAGTCTCACCGCACTCATACATACACACCCAGCTTTATAATAATATACAAACTCCACTAATATCTATAACTATGTCTACTAGTTAATTGTAGTATGTTGCGCTGAATGTCATTTTGTGTGTGTGTGTGTGTGTGTGTGTGTGTGTAGCGAGCGCTCAGTCCACCGGCTCTCATAAAGACGATGACGCGTCCTCGGTGACGAGTCTGAACTCCTCGGCGACGGGGCGGCGGCTGAAGATCTACCGCACCTTCCGTGACGAGGACGGTAAAGAATACGTGCGCTGTGAGACGGTCCGCAAACCGTCTGTCATCGACGCGTACACGCGCATCCGCTCCACCAAGGACGACGACTTCATGTGAGTGTGTTAATGTCTCTCTCTCACACACACACACACACACACAGGGACACAGTTATAATAATAGCAAGATTACATTCACTAATTTAGTACAAAGTTAAGAATCAGGAAATTGTCTGGCTGGAGAAATTTGGATAGACCGACAGACGGCGAGAAGAATAAGGATGTAGATGGACACACACGAGCAGATAGCAGTTAGAAACACAGACAGACAAATACAGATGTTACAGATGGTAGAAAGATAATTAGATGTACAGACAGACAGGTAGTGAGACAGACAAGTAGATAAACAGATAGGCAGTGAGACAGACAGGCAGGTAAAGAGGCAGACAGATGAGTAGACAGACAGTCTGATAGGGAGACAAAAAGACAGGTAGATAGATAGAAAATAGTGCAAATAGACAAACAGGTAGGCAGATGGAAACAAAGACAGATAGACATGCAGAGAGACGGATAGTTACCCAGAGAAGAAGCAATGGACAGGCGGCCAGAGCGACGGACAGGCGGACATAGGTGTGTCCAGATGTTGATGAATAACGCAGATCAGACGGAAACTGTGTAACCCGTGTGTGTGTGTGTGTGTGTGTGTGTGTGTGTGTGTGTGTAGTCGTAAGTTTGCCCTGTTTGATGAGCAGCACAGGGAGGAGATGCGTAAAGAGCGCAGACGCATTCAGGAGCAGCTCCGCAGATTAAAACGCAATCAGGAGAAGGACAAGTTCAGAGGACCTCCTGAGAAACGACCCAAAAAGGCCAAGGAGAGACCTGACCTCAAGGTAACACACACACACACACTCATATACACACATACATGCACACATACACACACACACACACACATATATATAATATATATATATATATACACACACACACACACACACACACAAGTACACATATAATATGGATACGCACACGTGCACAGTTTGGTATCGGACAGAGTGCATCATTTTTCTTTAATTTTTCTAGTAAACAACAAATCTGCTTAACCACACCCACTCAACAACCTTCCACACAACATGGCATTAATCTCTCTCTCCCTCTCTTCCCTCTCCCTCTCTCCAGCTGAAATGTGGTGCGTGCGGTGCGATTGGTCACATGAGGACCAATAAGTTTTGCCCGTTGTACTATCAGACGAATGCCCCGCCCAGTAATCCTGTTGCCATGACCGAGGAACAGGAGGAGGAGCTTGAGAAGACGGTCATTCACAACGATAACGAAGAGCTAATTAAAGTGGAGGGAACTAAGATTGTCCTGGGCAAACAGCTCATCGAGAGGTAACACACACGCACGCACACACACACGTGTACCAGTGTAACGTTAACAGTATGTGTGTAATAAGCGTGTAATGTGTGTTTTAGTGCGGATGAGGTGAGGAGGAAGTCTCTGGTGTTGAAGTTCCCTAAACAGCAGCTTCCTCCCAAAAAGAAGCGACGCGTCGGCAGCACAGTCCACTGTGACTACCTCAACGTGAGTGGGGGAGGGTGAGGGTGTGTGAGGGTGAGGAGGGTGAGTGAGGGTGAGGAGGGTGAGTGAGGGTGAGGGTGAGAGTGAGGAGGGTGAGTGAGGGTGAGTGAGGGTGAGTGAGGGTGAGGAGGGTGAGGAGGGTGAGAGTGAGGAGGGTGAGGGTGAGGAGGGTGTGAGGGTGAAGAGTGAGGGTGAGGAGGGTGAGAGTGAGGAGGGTGAGGGTGAGGAGGGTGAGGAGGGTGAGTGAGGGTGAGGAGGGTGAGAGTGAGGAGGGTATGAGAGTGAGGAGGGTGAGGAGGGTGTGAGGGTGAAGAGTGAGGGTGAGGAGGGTATGAGAGTGAGGAGGGTGAGGGTGAAGAGGGTGTGAGGGTGAAGAGTGAGGGTGAGGAAGGTGAGTGTGAGAGTGATACGCTCACATCTGGCCAGCTGCTTTAATAGTAACGTGTCTTTTCTGTCTCTGTAGCGTCCTCACAAGTCGATCCACCGCAGGAGGACGGACCCGATGGTCACTCTGTCCTCCATCCTGGAGAGCATCATCAACGACATGAGAGACCACCCCAATGTACACACACACACACACTTGTCCATAATCAATAGGCAATGAATGGTTGTCATGGTAACCGGGTTATTAAGTGTGTGCACTACAGGGTTCTGGTTATTTTTGGGGCACCATGTGGTTTGGGACACAACCTGTGTGTGTGTGTGTGTGTGTGTGTGTGTGTGTGTGTGTGTGTGTGCGCGTGCGCAGACGTACCCGTTCCACACACCGGTGAACAGTAAGCTGGTGAAGGATTATTATAAGATCATCACTCGGCCGATGGACCTGCAGACACTGCGTGAGAACGTGAGGAAGCGTCTGTACCCATCCCGAGAGGAGTTCAGAGAGAGCGTGGAGCTCATCGTCAAAAACAGTGCCACGTACAACGGTACACACACACACACACACGCACATGCGCACACACACACTGGCCTTGAAATTATATGAAACTTTCCTGTAAGATTTAGTGGACATCATTGCTGCAGATTCTGAATTGGGCTCAAGAAGTAAAAAGGAAAGGCTAGCGATGATGTCACACCACTTAAGCCCCGCCCCTGTCAATCTGTTGACGCCTGTTATTGTCACTGAGCAAAATCAGGATGTGCATCATATGACTGGACAGTAACTATCCCTTTTGTGTGTGTGTGTGTGTGTGTGTGTGTGTGTGTGTGTGTGTGTGTGTGTGTGTGTGTGTGTATCAGGAGCGAAACATCCTCTGACGCAGGTGGCTCAGTCCATGCTGGACCTCTGTGATGAGAAACTGAAAGAGGTAAAAAAACAAAACGAAACATTCTGCTGTGTGTGAGTGTTACACACCGCTAGTTTCTATTTATTTATCCTGTCTGCTGTGTTAATCGTGTGTGTGTGTAGAAGGAGGAGCGTCTGGTACGCCTGGAGAAGGCGATTAACCCGCTGTTGGATGATGATGATCAGGTCGCCTTCTCCTTCATCCTCGACAACATCGTCACTCAGAAGATGA
>NW_026521189.1:75000-85000 GCF_001660625.3 Ictalurus punctatus | reverse complement strand
GGGTGTAGGGTGTAAGGAGTAAGGGTGTAGGGTGTAAGGAGTAGGGTGTAGGGTGTAGGGAGTAAGGAGTAGGGAGTAAGGAATAGGGAGTAAGGAGTAGGGTGTAGGGTGTAGGGAGTAGGGTGTAGGGTGTAAGGAGTAGGGTGTAAGGAGTAGGGTGTAGGGTGTAGGGAGTAGGGTGTAGGGTGTAAGGGTGTAGGGTGTAGGGTGTAGGGAGTAGGGTGTAGGGTGTAGGGAGTAGGGTGTAGGGTGTAGGGTGTAGGGTGTAGGGAGTAGGGTGTAGGGTGTAGGGAGTAGGGTGTAGGGTGTAGGGAGTAGGGTGTAGGGTGTAAGGGTGTAGGGTGTAAGGAGTAGGGTGTAAGGAGTAGGGTGTAAGGAGTAAGGGTGTAGGGTGTAGGGTGTAGGGAGTAGGGTGTAGGGTGTAAGGAGTAGGGTGTAAGGAGTAGGGTGTAGGGTGTAGGGAGTAGGGTGTAGGGTGTAAGGAGTAGGGTGTAGGGAGTAGGGTGTAGGGTGTAGGGTGTAAGGAGTAGGGTGTAGGGTGTAAGGAGTAGGGTGTAAGGAGTAGGGTGTAGGGTGTAGGGAGTAGGGTGTAGGGTGTAAGGAGTAGGGTGTAGGGAGTAGGGTGTAAGGAGTAGGGTGTAGGGTGTAGGGAGTAGGGTGTAGGGTGTAAGGTGTAAAATGACTCTGTGTGATTTTTCAGCTTCTGGAGGTAGAAATGAATCTCGTTCTGTTTTCCACTGATTTACGATCGTAATAAACATTTTCATTTCCTCCAGAAAAGGCTGAGTTGGTTGTCAGGGAAATAACTGATACACTGATATTCACCATGGGGAGTGAGTGTGTGTGTGTGTGTGTGTGTGTGTGTGTGTAACTTGACCTATGATTCTCTCTCTATCTTTTGTGTGAAGACTCCTCCTCCTCCCGGCCCCACGCCAGTGAAGGTGGGAGTTCCCATGGTGTCGTCTCGGCCGTACAGGTGAGCGCGCGTGTGTGTGTGTGTGTGTGTGCGTGTGCTTGGGAGAGAGATTACAGCCGATATGTGAGACAGGAACACAGACAGGTGAACGAGGCGGCCTTCAGTCTTGCTATATTTCTGTTGTATTTCATTCCAGACCATTTTATCATTTCATTTTTATAATCCATTCATAAAAATTGATTTTGTGTGTGTGTGTGTGTGTGTGTGTGTGTGTGTGTGTGTGTGTGTGTACAGTGTGTCAGATAACACACAATTTTTATCTGGTGGACCACCAATGAGAGCTCCTCCACCACAGTACAGGTACAACACACACTCTCACACACATTTCTGAGAGCATCAGAATGTTGTTAGCAGTGTGTGTGTGTTTATGTGTGTGTATGTGTGTGTGTTTTCTTATCTCTCACAGTGCACCTGATAACACACGCCCTGCTTTTGACAGACCACCACTGGGGGCACGATACAGGTACACACATGCGCTCACACACACACACTCACGCTCTCATGCTCTCAGGTCCAGGATGCCTATTATCATCAGTGTTTGAGGCAGTGTGTGTGTGTGTGTGTGTGTGTGTGTGTGTGAGACAGTCTGCCCCCCTCCTCAGGTACACTGGGAGTTCCAGAGCGGGCGGGACAGCAGCCCTACAGGTAATAAACACACATCACTGTATTTAATCAGTTTATTACTGTGATTAGATTTTAACATCATTGAACTGAAGACACACCCGAGCAGGGAGATACGACTTATCTGTGTCTAGTCATACACTCTGTGTGTGTGTGCGTGCGTGCGTGTGTGTGGTAGCTACACAGGGGGCGGGGCTCAGGCGGTCAGTAACCCGTATGCTAGAGCGAGAAACCCGTACGAGGATCACGGTGCATCTGGAGAGCAGTACAACCAACCCCCTTCCCCCCGAGCTTATGCGGAGGTGGTCACACACACACACACACACTTTTATACTTCTATGTACACAACTCCTACTTATATACACACATATACACACACACTCCAGTATCGGTGAGCATTAAATGAAAGTGTTACATTATTAATGATACTTTATGTAAATTCTACTATTTATGCTAATATTTCAGATGGCTCCGCCCCCTGCTCCATCCTACAGTGCTCCTGAACGTGGCAGTGTGTTTCCTCGAGCTCAAATCGGCCGCCCGTACTGACACCTGCCCATCTCGCGCGCTCTCTCTCTCTCACACACCCCACCTCAGTGTGTCTCTGATGTTTTAGGATTGTAATTCTACTTGATGATTAAATACAGGAATGTTTTATGGTAAACTTTAGGTGCTACTGATTCACTTGTATTTAATGATGAAATAATCAGGATTAAAAAGAATTTAGAATTGAGATGTTCAGAATGTTTTCAGGATTAAATATTTACTGTCAATTTACTTTGTGCCAAAAAATTAAACAGCTCTTTAAATCAAAACAATTTCTTTATTCATTTCACACATTTACTTATTCATTACACAACATTTCCACATCACACCGAGTGTCTCTCCTCCTCCTCCTCCGCAGCGCATCAGTCTCTCATTTGCATACTCATAGATTCATGGAGTAGCGTAGTTTTGTTATATTAATGAGGGGGTGGAGCTGAAGGAGTCCAGATGTTCTCCAGACATTCCTCAGGAAATGTGATTATCCTACTTAATTATTCATGTCGGTTTAAACAAGTGTAGAGGAACTTAAACAGTTTCTTTCAAACACACACACACACACACACACACACACACACACACAGAGAGGAATCAAATGAAAATGTTTATTTTAGCGTCAGGTGTGTGTGTGTAAGTCACGTTGAGAAAGTGTCTCTACTGTGTGTGTGTGTGTGTGTACTTCTAGCCCATGTTCTGGCGGTTGCCGTATCCTCGACGGTGTGTGTCTTTCCAGTTGTCCCAATCTCTAGCCTTTTGCAAAGCCTCTTCATCATCCTCTTCCTCTTTCCTCTCCTTTTCTTCTTTCTCTCGCTCCTGTGCATCCACATCCACTACACACACACACACACACACGTTTAAAAAAATGATATTTGATAGCTCACTAGTTAAATAATGATTAGTGACTGAAAGGGGTGTGGTCTCAGTGAACACAGTGTGGCCTCAGCAAAGGGGGAAGTGTTCCTAGTGAAAGGGGTGTGGTCACAGTGAACAAGGTGTGGCTTCTATGTGAAGGGGATGTTGTCTCTAAAGAAGGTTTAGTGTAGAGCACCTGGTGTTCATTATGACATTTATTAAAAGTCTGTGTGTGTGTGTGTGTGTGTGTGTGTGTGTGTGTGTGTGTATATGTATATGCACCTGTGCTCTGAGGGATGCCCTGGTCAGGTAAACATCCTCTCCTTTTGTGTTGTTCATACCAGTCGTCTACTGTCATGGTGGCAAGACTGGGATATCCTGCACCAAACACCCTGATACACACACACACACACACACACACACACACACACACCATCAGCTGGTCATTTTACTCATTCACAGTGAGATCAGCACAGTGTGACCTCTCAGCAGCCATGTTATGACACACAACTCAGCACTGTGTCCACACACACACACACACACACACACGTACTTGGCCTGTGCTGCGTCTTTAGTGAGGATGAAGGGCTTCATCGGTGCCCGTCTCGGTTTCTGAGTTGGAGCCTGAAACAGAAACCGAACTTTAATGAGCTTCTGATGGACAGGTCCTAACTGAGAAGCCTCAGCATTATCAGAGCAAGCTACAGGACCTGATTGACAGCAGGCATCCTCCTGAGGATCTGGACTTCCTGGTCGATGGACTCGATTTCCTCCAGAGCGAGCGTGATCCACCTGCGCACCTGCAACAGGTAGAACTCTCTCGTCACCTCCTCATCCACCGAACCTCCATCCACCTGCACTCTGAGCTCAGCCAGCTTCTGCTCCACCTGCTTCTGCTGGTTATACCTAACACGCGCACACACACACAATATATATATATATACTCACATATTTCATTTTAACATGTCAAATACACACACCAACCTGAGCCTGACTCACCTCTCAATCTTGGCCTGTCTCTGTGTTGCCATGGTGATGAGGTCAGGCTGGGCGTGGTGAGCGGGTCTCGGTGTATCAGTCTCTGCCCCTGAGGAAGCCTCCGCGTCCTGGGCGTCTCGTGGCATGTGGAACGAGCTGATGTTGTAATCTTTACAGCATCTGAGGAAGCTCAGGAAGTGAACACGCGCAATCTGCACACGCTCCAAGCGCTGAGCCACGCCCACCTGCTTCATCACCAGCGCAGCCAGCAATGCAGGTAACAACAGAAACTTCAGATCCGCCGTGGAGATCTCGTCCAGCTCCTCGTTACGGCTAACACACACACACACGTACATTAAAACTTTACAATTCTTGTGAAAAGAAAAGGGGGCGGAGTTTATTCATGAACTAAAAGGTGGAAGATCCACATCATGCTTGTGATTGGTCAGTGGAGAATTCCATAACCACGACCCATAGGTTAGCCCCGCCCACCTCACACTGAAGCGTCTCAGACTGAGGTGCTAGTATTACTGGTTTAAAGTGTTATTAACTGGTTTAAAGTGTTATTAAACGGTTTAAAGTGTTATTAAACGGTTTAAAGGATTTTTAACATTGTTTGAACATTCTCTTGTTCGGTCCCACTGAAGTCCACACAGAGGAGCTGATCTGATTTACACACAAACACTGCACACTGAGCCGTGTGTACGGATACACACTGATGCATTTCACCCCGGAAGTGTTCAGTCCTGTTCCGCTGCAGTGTGTTTGATAAGAACTTTATCATTCCTGAGTATTTGTGGAGTATTTTTTACCTGAACAGGTTGAGCTGTGACACCATCTTCGTCGCTTCCTCCAGCTGTTTAATTCCGCGTTTGATTTTAATCTGTACAGAGTCGGAGTTTGTCGGCTCGTTGCTCTTGTCTAACTCTTCATATAATTTCCATCCTGAATCTAATAATTCTGACAGTTTGGGCGCCGGAGCTGCAGCATCTGCTGTTTGGACACTCTCCTCTGCAGACGCCATGTTTAGCTCTCACACCGTTTCTGGTCCAATTCGGCTTCCGTCTCTTCCGGTGTCGTGATGTAACGCGCGTTCGCGCACTTCCTGCACCCCGTCGGTTTCCGGTCTCTATCTGCCTGGATCCCGGTTAACAAAAGGTTTGATTTATTAACGTGTTCATTTGACACTTTATCCATTCGTGAATAGATTTTGTGTGTAAATATATTAGTGCAACATTTAGTGAAATGATATTTAAGTTTTCTTTATTAAATATAATCTCGACTTTACGTTAGCGAAGTGTTGGTTTTTATTCAGGCGAACACCACAGACACAAAAAGGGGTCGTGTAGGGGTGCAGGATCCAGCAGCGGAGCAGTTATCCGCTCTCTGACGAATGTACTTCCTGCTTTTAGCCAGTAGAGGGCAGGAGAGCGCAGTATTCAGGTGGAAACCGGTACTTTCACAAAACTTAAAAAAGATAAACTATTCAGTAGAAAAGATAGCATACACAAGCTGTGTGTGTGTGTGTGTGTGTGTGTGTGTGTGTGAGAGAGAGAGAGCTGATAGTGTTAATCTCTCCTCTTTGTGAACGACTCAACAGGAATCAGCAGCTTAAACACTGACTGTAGATTTCAGTAATCTTCCCAGACCTGTGTGTGTTTTCATTGTTATTTTATCCTGTGACACCAAGATAAGAATCAGGAAAATCCTGATGACACAAAGGAATCTGCAGAACAGGCTCTGTGTGTGTGTGTGTGTGTGTGTGTGTGTGTGTGTGTGTGTGTTAAAACTTTCAGTGGCTCGCATCCTAAAAGTGCCTTTGATGCTAATCATCCCGGTTATTTACCCCGTCTTTAGTTTGTGTGGTTCAGGTCAGTGATTGGTCAGTGCCCGTCATGTGATCAGTAATTAGATGAAGACACACCCACACACCACTGTGATGTTTTACTTAAAATAAATACATACACAGAAGTTTATTTTACATCAGTGAGATACAAACACGATAAACACCTGTGTGTGTGTGTGTGTGTGTGTGTGTGGGGTCAGGAACTCAGATTACCCACAATGCACTGCTGGAACCTGACAGTCTCTTTCTCAAATGGCGGCACAAACAGGAGTGAACAAAACCACTTCACGTCTCGTTTCAACATCCTGGTATTTAATCCTCTGCGTTCAGAGTGTGTGTTTGTGTGTAAAGTCCGCTGCGATACACACTCCTCTCCACCTGTGTGTGTGAGTAGGGGAAGTCGACAAGGGCACGTCGAAGGTCAAGCCGAGACGCAGGGGTTTCCTCGTCTTTCTGTTCTCGTGCTTTGTGTGAGTCCAGTGTGCGCACACACACACACACACACACTCATCAGCTTCCTGGGTCGTATTCACATACAGAGTGAGGGAGAGGTAGTGCTTGTACTTGGAGTCCTTCTCTTTCTTGGCTCTCGAGTGTGTGTGTGTGTCACTTGCAGACGTGTCTCTCGACGGTGTGTGTGCACTTCTTACAGGTGACGTAGCAGCACCAGTGATACCTGCAGTGGCATCGCTCCTCCACCTGCTCAGTGTAGGTGTTGTAGCCCCGCCCACAACACATCAAATTACAACTGCCACTCCCGCTTGCCGTCTTATTACACTGCCTTTGGAGAGACAACACACACACACACACACACACACACACACACACACACACACACACACACACATTAATGTTGGACTTTGTCTTGAAGGCATTTGATACATGGAGCCCTGTTATGGACAAAACTGTAGGGTGAAAGTATCTCAGGTTGGGCGGGGTTGGATATTAGAAGCCCCAGGTTGTGTGTGTGTGTGTGTGTGTGTGAGTGTGTGTACTCACCTGTCCGTGGTCCCATATGAGCCGTGCTTGATGTTGGAGGTGCAGTAATCGGGTGAGCTGATCAGGTAAACGAGCTCGCTCTCCAGGACCGGTCTCACCTCCATGTCCCGGGGAACCAGATGACGGCGTGTGCCCACCTGGCGTGACGTCACCTTGGTGGCCGACAGGTAACGAGCCTTGAGCTGAGCCGAGACCTGACCCACATCCAAGAGGGACTTCCAGCAGGTCTTCACCGAACACGAGCCGGAGACGCCGTGACACTTACACTTCGTCTCCACCGAGTCCAACAGAACCTGAGGGAGTGAGGGAAAGAGGGAGTGAAGGAGAGATGGAGCAAGGGAAAGAGCGAGTGCAGTTGTAATGAAGACAGAGACAAGCTTTTGCCTGAAGATAAACACCTGCTCGGTTCCATGTGGGAGGAGCTTGATGCAAACTTTGGTTGAAATGAAGAAACTAACCCAAAACCAAAAGTATAATAATCACTCCAGTAATAATTATCACCTGTCGGCCGACGGCGTTGTTGTGCAGGTGCATGAGCCGCACAGAAGGGGAGGCGGAGCGTCTGCTGTTTAAGGCGGCGTCAGAGAAAGCCGCGCCCATCTGCAGGCCGAAGCGTACGTTATCTCCACATCCTCCCCAGCGGAAATCCGGAGACGCCTGCTCAGCCGGAGCCGCCGCACACGAACAACTCGGCAACTCGCCCGACGAACAGGCGCGAGAGATAGTGTGACTGAGAACAGCCGCGGAGAGAGAGGAGACGAACGCAGCCTCACGTGTACCTGACACGCACAGAGAGAGAGAGAGATGAATATATGAATGTGGGCGTGTATTAAACTATATACACAGGATCCTCAGTGTGAGTGGTGTGAGTGTGTGTGAGAGATGGGGAGGGAGAGAGAGAGAGAGATAGAGAGTGAGACTCACCCTTGGCGAGGTCGGGGAGGAAGTGAGGTGCGCGCTCTACAGAGGAGCAGTTCCAGCGCATGTCCCCGAAGGCGTGTCTGCAGGCCGTCTTACTGAACTCGGCCGCTCGCACCACGCTGCGCATCAGCTCCAGGTTCCTCCTGCACAACTGCTGCTGGTCCGGAACCATCGCGTGGAGCAAGCGGCAATGCTGCGTCTCATTCCACCCTACTGAACTACCGTTCACCGTCAGACCCCTACACACACACACACACACACACACACACACACACACACACACACACACACACACACACACACACACACACACACACTTTAATATAGCACAAATTTACACTTCAGAGATCTCAGAGAATGTTCTAGTCAGGAGAGGAGGAGGAGGAGGAGCAGGAGGAGAGGAAGAGAGGAAGAGGAAGAGGAGGGAGCCTACGCAGGCAGCACGATGACTCTCACAGCCCCCTGTGTCTCAGATGCTGAATGAAACGTAAACGTCCGGGGGTAAAGGCGAATCCATCACACTGATAAACCTGCAGTCCGTCGTCTTCTTACTGCGCTGAACTAAATTAGCAACATGCTACGCGCTAATGTTAGCAGACAGGCGTTATGCAAGACAGTGTGATATGTGGAGTCACTCAGCGGCCTTTCTCAGTTAATGACCTCTGACCTTTCTGAAGCGACACACAGGGTGAATCTAAAGTCGACCCGAGCGGAGAGTAAGTGTGTAGTTTTTTTATAGTCACAGCAGATGGTGACCTTTGACCTCTGAGTGGTTCTACAGAGCACTAACACTGTGTGTGGCATTTACACATTTACACACACACCTGCAGTAAGAATCTTTCATTTACAAATCAATCGTGAACCTCAGTGTTATCCAGATCTCTTCAAACACAAGCCCCGCCTTCGGATTTTAAGGCCACGCCCCATTGTTGGAGTCTGATGCTGGTGTGCTGCTGAAAGCTCCAGTGCAGTAAAATGTCGCGGCTTTAACGCCGGCGTCTGGGAATATGAGAATAAAGTAATAAATAATAAACAATTACACCAGTTATTAGGGAGCGGCTTTAATTTCAGCTCCGGAACTTTAATGTTTTCTTGCTTGGTTTTAACGGTAAATAACCGAACGATGAAAAGATGAAAAATCAACATTCAGACATTGAACATTTTAACGGTGGAAAGTAAAGTCTGCGATTCGCTTGAAGAGGCCTGAAGTACAATAACCGAACAGACGGCGTTTCCATTCACACTGCTCCGGGTCTGAAAACGATTCGATTCCAACTGCAGCACGCCTGCTTTCTTTCTCATCACACACCTACATCCATGTTTAACAAATTAACAAATAAACAACAACAACAACAACAAGTCGGTTTCTCCCCTGAGAATGTTCTAGTGCACAGACCATGTTACCTTCAGCACGAGGAAGTCTAGGAAGTCTAGGAAGCCTGCGCTTCACTTGGAGATGCTCTGATGTGAAAATACTCACGATATTCACACGAGCCTCTCTGCGGGGGCGGGGGCTCATTTCCGACAATAACATCATAAAAAGGTGAAACATTCCCGTCCTCACCTGCACTAATCACTGACCCCCACCTGTTTTGCTGGGTTACAGGTGAAGGTTCAGCCGCGCGCTGTGTGGTTAATAAATGTAGAGGAAACTGAAATGTGGATCTTACAGCCAGTAGATCGCGGTGGTGACGCGCGCGCTGGTGCAGATCAGCAGTGACGTCAGCAGCAATCCCTTCATCTCTCCGCGCTTTATGGGTGATTATGAAAGTCCTGAGGAATCCACCGAGGAGCTTCTGCACAGAACCTGGAGAGCGCAGAGGTTTACAGAGATGAGCGCGCGGGGGGTCGCATTTATACCCCGCCCTCAACCCTGGGGGGTGCGAGACCACGCCCCCTAACCCTAACCTTAAAGTCACGTGAGTGCTGCTGAGTTTATAATAATAATAATAATAATAATAATAATAATACAGGTCGATGAGTTCTTCTACTTATTATTATTATTATTATTATTATTATTATTGTTATTATTATTATTATTATTATTATTATTATTATTATTATGTAATTATTATGATGGAGCACTCAAGTAAAAAGTTGTAAATGATTGTAAGTGTGTTGCTGTGTATCGTTTCTCTCTTTCATCAAAGTGCCTGACCGACGTTTTAACAGATTCAATAAAACAACATTTTACAAGCTCGCGGTTTTAATCCGTTACAACTATTGCCTGTGTGCGTGTGTGTGTGTGCGTGTGTGTGTGTGTG
>NW_026521189.1:67500-72500 GCF_001660625.3 Ictalurus punctatus | reverse complement strand
ATTTGCTTATATGGTCACATCGGTTGCTATAGTGACAAGTGATGAGTAGCAAGTCGGGCGGGACAGGAAGTTAGCTAGTTTCAGACATGGAGATCATATGTTAGGACATTAGGATGATGTCCGGTCACTGATTTGGAAGTCTTTCAATGGTCTATACTGTATAGTGTTGTCCACCAAATAACGAATGGAAAAAACACACAAAATCTGATTTCTTGAGTCTGACTACGTGACAAATCTATTTTCAGTCCTCAAACCTCATTCTCATTGTTACCGCTATTCCCGTTTGCTTTGCAAACATGGACTATTTGTGCACCATAAAGATCAGTGCAACATGAAACTGCACTGCAGTGAGGTCCGCCATCTTGGATTTGTGGTCACATGACTGTCACATGTCAGAGATATCCACTTTGGAGGGCCGGTTAAAAACATACGCACTATCTAAGTCACATCACTACATCCTTTCAGTGCGAAGGGACTCAGGCAGGGGGTGTGGCCTAAAGTTTTAAGTTGGAATTGACATTTTATAGTTTTCATTTCATCTGAGACTGATTCTGTTATTTAATGGGGCTGGTTATGTGTAAATGGGGCCACTGAGACAAAACAACTAAAACTTCCTAAAAAGAAAAAATGAAAACAATTTTCTCGCTGTTAGTTGATTTGTTGATTGTGTGTGTGTGTGTGTGTGTGTGTGTGTGTGTGTGTGTGAGAGAACATTTTGTCTGTCTCTCATGGCTGTCTGCTGATCTGGATCTGGTTTCGGTTACTTCAGCACTCAGGTGTGATATTTCACAAACAACAATACACATACACACACACACGCACACACACACAGAGTTGATTGCAGGCGGAGGATTTCAGACGTGTGAATTGCACTCTATTGTTAGTTGTGTTCAAAGCCAGACAGGCAGAATGAAAGAAGAATAAAAATGAAACACGAGGAGTTTTTCCAACATAACGACTCCTAACACACACACACACACACACACACACACACACACAACTTCCTTCAAGTTTCTCTGATCAGAGTCTTCATCAGGAATATCAGAAGGCTGATATTGGAATTGGAAGTGATGAGTGAAAGAGTGGAGTTTAGTGGGATTAGCACTGAAGATAAAACACACTGGGTTAACAATTTAACTTCCTCAGTGAAGAGCAGTTTAATCCCAACACACACACACACACACACACACAGTTACAGGTAAGAGGACACAACCTGGCTCAGGTACACCAACAGTGTTCACTACTGGAACCTTTTCAGGAACTATTCTCAGGAATTTGTGACATTTTCAGGATATCACGAACCTTTATTAGGAACCAAGAAACCTTCTCAGAAACGCAGGAGCAATGTTAGAAACAGACAATGTTAGACACTTTTTCAGGACTTTTTTAGAAGCTTTTATGGGTTTCCATGTGAGGAAGCAGGACCGAGTTTAGTTCCTGGGCTGTAGTTCCAGAAGCCATTTTAGCTCCTGCTCCAGAGTGTGTATTTATTTGGCTTGTCCACTAGGAGGCAGAAAACGAGAACCGGAGACCAGTATTTCAGAGCAGAGGTAATGCAGAAGAATTGGATCATTTTCTGTAAGATGATGATGATGTAATAAGATTTCTTCTTCTTCTTCAAAAAAAGAGATGAGTCTGTATATTAAGTACTTAAAGAGAATATAGAATAAGCCCCGCCCACTGTGTATTTACTTTAGCCAGCTAACTAACATTATCTGAAATACTAGTCTTACTGTACCCTCTGTATATTATGTTTCTCTCTCATATCTCACTGCACATCGGAACTTTCTGGGTGATTTATTCAATTTTAGTTAGAATGCTGTACCTGCAGTCAGAATAAACATTTACATTAGCCATATAACACAACAGGACACGCCTCCCTGTCTCGACCAATCAGCTGCGATGCTGTTACGATTCTGGAATATAAACCACATTTAAATAAGTAAACTATACACACATTTTACACAATACAATTTTAACGCGCACACACACCGGGGGGCTAGTTACCTGTTTCAGCCACCAGGGGGAGTCATTACACCGCAGATTAGAAAACTATAGTCCATATTTTCTCTCTCTCTCTCACACACTACTCAGTGCATGGTTTATCAGCCCCACCTTCACAGAGATTACACTTGTCCATCTATTTCTCTGCACAAAGTATTGGCACCCCTTCCCCATCCACACAGATTCATCAATATGAATCACATCAAAAGTAAAATTCTCCTCTGTCTGTAATTTTCCATTAAAAAACCCCACAAACATCTGATTTTCAACAAAGTTACCGCATTAACAACAGATCGGCGCTTCACAAACATGTCTGTGTGAGAAAATATTTAATACAAAACTTTACAGAAACAGAGCAAAAGGAGAACTCGTGTATCTACATATTTACACTCGCTGAGTAGTATACAAATGTACATGAACACGATAAACACACACATTTACACACACCACACACTCCTGAGTTACACAACACACACTACAAGCATCATAAAATGACCGTCACACCACCCACACACACACACACACACACACACACACACACACACACACACACACACGCAGTGAGCTGGAGGTTGGAAAGAGTTTCATTTATGTACACGATAATGGACTGGAGCACGGTCCAATAATTCTGTTCACAGCAGAAAATAAAATAAAAACATTAGTGATAAAATCATATTAATGTGAGGAGAAACGTGTAAAGTGATGCCGTAATTATACGCGAGTCTGTCTGCATTCTAATCCTTTTCTGTATAAAATTGTCATTAGTGAATATTTAACATTACACTATTTCTATTTCATGTGTGTGTGTGTGTGTGTGTGTGTGTGTGTGTGTGTGTGTGTGTGTGTTTGCCAGAAAATTCTGACTTCACCAAGTGACAGCCAATCCTAGGTCAGTACAAACCATGATCAGCCAATCACAGCCCTGATCATGTGACATCACTCCCAGCCTTTCACATCTCAGCTCGACGTATCAGTAGCTGAAGGACGTTATGCAGCTAGCCAAGTTCTCTAGCAAGCGACGTAACGTTATGAAAAGCACAGTGATGAGGTCATACGATCTCGTTTCTGATTGGCTGAACAGATTTGGGTGATCCTGAGTGAGAAAGGGCGGAGCTTGTCACTCAAAATCAGGACGTAGCTATGGTGTGTGCGTTCATTTTGTGTGTTTTTGTGTGCGTGTTCATTTTGTGTGTGTGTGTGTGTGTGTTCATTCGGTGTGAATGTGTGTGTTCATTCTGTATGTCTCCTTTGCGAAGTTGACAGCCACTCACTTCTGTTCAATCAGCTCAAATCCGAGTGACAGTTTTCACTGGGCGGAGTCATTAAGCTGATTGACACAGGTGTGTTGGTGCAGGTGGGCGGAGTCAGTGGTTTTGGTGAATGTGGAGTGAGCTGATTGGCCTGGTATTTTTTTTTCTATTCGGGAGTTGATTAAAACATCTGTGTTTGGTGACCTGTTAGGTAGAATCTGCAAGCTGATTGGCTCACGTATTGTTATGGGCGGAGTCTGTGAGCCCGTTTGGCGTAGTCATCTTTTGAGTATGATAACTGAGAGCTGGCTCAGGCATATCCCTTGAGAGGTTTGTCCTGAATCCGATTGGCTCAGCTGTGACCGGAGGGCGGGGCTTCTCCAAGGCGGATGCTCCCGAGGAAGGTGGTGTGGTTGGTCATGGAGATGGAGGTGTCGTCGTACACCATGCGGATGGAGATCCTCTGTCTGGCGCGGAGCCAACACACTCCAGCTGTGTAGCACGTGTTAAACTTGCGCTGTCCGGTCTCGATGCTGCGTGTGCACCGGAGGAACGGATCCTTATCAATCATCACCTCGTAACTAGCGATGTCCGTAAAGTTCAGGAAGTACACCTACACGTCCACACACACACACACACACACCCACACACACACACACACACGGCAAAAACACGTAGAAGGGGCCAGTAGAAGATTAGATTATACAGCACCAGTAAACTACAGACTATTTACGATATTGTAGGTGTACAGTTAAATCCATAATTATTGGCACCCTTCCTCACAATAAGCATGCATTAATATTTATAATGTACAATGTGCGATGACCGCTAAGTTTTTCATTGGAACAGTATATTTTAAATATAAAATAATTTCTTCTTCAGTTTAGACCACAGGCAGAATCTCTGGAATCTGAGAAGGTCATGGCTTCACGAGACACTGATTCTGTGTCCCACTGTCGTTCTTGTTCATTTCTTGTTGAAAACTCCATCTACAACCAAATCGTGACCTCCGGGCTTTAAGGTAAAACATCTTGACACTTAAAGATTTCAGGCTTCACAACAGCACCTGCATTTGTTTGCTCACCTTCATGAAAGGTGCCAATAATTCTGGAGAACCGTCAGTGTATGAAGGAAATGGAGCTAGTCCAGGGACTGTACTCACTTCTACCTGACTATAGATGAAGTACATCCCATCCTGCAGCACCTCCAGCTCTCCGGAGCGTGAGTGCATCTTAAAGACACGCTGGTGCATCGCGATCGTCTTCCAGTTCTTCAGGACGCCTTCAGAGAGATCTCACACAGAGAGACAGCCGTCACTCATCGACCATCCAGTAGAATAACACACACACACACACACACACACACACACACACACACACACACACACACACATATACATATGCATACATGCCTGTCTGAACACATTATCTAACTACGTGACTAGCGCTACTCTTGCTAGCTGGTGTGTGTGACTGTGTGTGTGTGACTGTGTGTGTGTGACTGTGTGTGTGACTGTGTGTGTGTGACTGTGTGTGTGTGACTGTGTGTGTGTGAGTTATGCAACAGGATGGTTGAAGAGTGACGTTCATGTTTTAACTCTTACCTTCTTTCACCTGGATGGTTGTCTCCTGACCCTGTAGGTGTACCACGGCCAGCTGCAAACACACACACACACACGCACACACACACGCACACACACACACACACTTAAAACATGCCGGTGCACAATTCACACACAAGTAACAG
>NW_026521189.1:50000-62500 GCF_001660625.3 Ictalurus punctatus | reverse complement strand
CACACTGTAACACAAACCGACACACACACTGTAACACAAACCTACACACACTGCAACACAAACCAACACACACACTGTAACACAAACCTACACACACACTGTAACACAAACCTACACACACACTGTAACACAAACCAACACACACACTGTAACACAAACCTACACACACTGCAACACAAACCGACACACACACTGCAACACAAACCGACACACACACTGTAACACAAACCTACACACACACTGTAACACAAACCGACACACACTGTAACACAAACCGACACACACACTGTAACACAAACCTACACACACTGCAACACAAACCAACACACACACTGTAACACAAACCTACACACACACTGTAACACAAACCGACACACACACTGTAACACAAACCGACACACACACTGTAACACAAACCGACACACACACTGTAACACAAACCAACACACACTGTAACACAAACCAACACACACACTGCAACACAAACCGACACACACTGTAACACAAACCGACACACACACTGTAACACAAACCGACACACACACTGTAACACAAACCGACACACACACTGTAACACAAACCGACACACACACTGTAACACAAACCAACACACACTGTAACACAAACCAACACACACACTGCAACACAAACCGACACACACTGTAACACAAACCGACACACACACTGTAACACAAACCTACACACACACTGTAACACAAACCGACACACACTGTAACACAAACCGACACACACACTGTAACACAAACCTACACACACTGCAACACAAACCAACACACACACTGTAACACAAACCTACACACACACTGTAACACAAACCGACACACACACTGTAACACAAACCGACACACACACTGTAACACAAACCGACACACACACTGCAACACACGGCACCAGATGATAACACACACTAATACACTGTAACAAACACCATCATATTGTACCACACCAACACACTGCGGCGCACACTTTCAGTGTGAAGTAATAAATAAATCACTCACAGTGTGAGACGGAAACACCGACTGAAAGCAACATTTGAATTCCAACTGTGTGTGGGTGTTGGTGTGTGTGTGTGTGTGTGTGTGGGTGTTGGTGTGTGTGTGTGTGAGATGGTGTGTGTGTGTGTGTGTGTGTGTTGGTGTGTGAGATGGTGTGTGTGTGTGTGTGTTGGTGTGTGAGATGGTGTGTGTGTGTGTGTGTGTTGGTGTGTGAGATGGTGTGTGTGTGTGTGTGTGTGTGTGTGTTGGTGTGTGAGATGGTGTGTGTGTGTGTGTGTGTTGGTGTGTGAGATGGTGTGTGTGTGTGTGTGTGTGTGTGTGTTGGTGTGTGAGATGGTGTGTGTGTGTGTGTGTGTGTGTGTGTGTGTGTGTGTGTGTGTTGGTGTTATTGCCAGAAGTGTGTCTTTGCAGCTCGCTTTCATCTGGTGTTCAGTTCACATACAATTTCAGATTCATTACGTTGTTTGTCACTTTATTATATTACTGCGCTACCCGATACACTCATACACACATCACCGTGCTAGCACAGCCACCGCACGATGCTAATCACCTGTGTGTGTGTGTGTGTGTGTGTGCGAGAAGCCGACGATGGCAGATACGGTATAAATATATTTATTTGTGCTGCTGAGTGTAAAATGACTGAGGCTCAGGGTTGCACTCGGAGTTTTTACACATGACCTCACTTCCCGTGTCCTTTGTCCCTGTGATGTAGGTGTGTATCACATCACTGACAGATTCCATCTCCATTCCAAGATCAGCCCTTCCACATCTCCCCATCTCTGTCCCCACCCTGTCTCCATCTCCATTCACACCCATTCCCCATCACTGACCCCACCGTGTCCCACCATCTCATGTCCCTGCCAGGTCCCCATACAATCCCCTTCTGTCTCCACTCTGTCCCCATCTCCAACCCCATCCAAATCCGACCCCCATCCGTCTCCACCCTATCTAAATGAGTTTGAGTGGATAACTCTGGCAGTAAACACTGTGAGTAACGGCAGATATTTTATTTTAAGCTAAATTGTTATCTTAAGCGTGTCACTATTGTCTGAAGCGAGTCAGTGAGTCATGTAGAGGTCATCTGACCATAAAACTGCTTTACCACAGAGATATTAGGTTTGTGTGTGTCTGTGTGTGTGTGTGTGTGTGTGTGTGTGTGTCTGTGTGTGTGTGTGTGTGTGTTATCAGGGGGTGTAAAAGGACAGAACTGAAACATTTCTGTGGTGACACAGGAATGGTGATCAGCGTAGCTCACCACAGAAAAGTTTTCAATTCTGTCCTTTTACACTGCGGAACACACACTAATTAGGTCATGTTACTTCCTGTGTGTGTGTGTGTGTGTGTGTGTGTCTGTGCATGCGTGCACTGTATTGTTTGCTTTGGCACGTCACACACCCAGGTGTGATGGTGAAATTGTAGATCTCGCTATATGAGCCAATCATCACACACCAGCCAAAACCAAGATCTGCCTATCAGATGCCCCGGTTCAGCAGGCGAGCAGCCAATCACAGCTCAGGAATGCAGAGACAGTAACACAAGCTCCATGTGTGTGTGTGTGTGTGGTGTTGTTTTCAGAAGAAGATGGATTGCACTCATTTGTTTTTATGAGATAAGCTACCAGATACACACACACACACACACACACACACACACACACACACACACACACACTATACCTGAGCGTTTGGATCGCAGGATGATTTTCTCCTCCGCCTCTCTCTCCACTCTGATCTGTAGGGATGGACAGACGATAGGTTAGAGAGCACTATACATGTGTGTGTGTGTGTGTGAGTGAGAGAGAGGGGGGGGGGGGGGGGGGGGGGTGTCAGAGAAAGAGAGAGACCGGATGATGTTTGAATTTAACTCTTGGACAGAAGGTACACTATACAAAGAGACAGACAGACGGACATTTTAAACTGAATACAGCATGAGACAGACAGCCAGTCCAGACTGAAGCGGACGGAGTGACGTGTGCAGAGCGCTTGGTGTTCGTGAGAACTCTCGCTGCAGAGGTTTGGATGTGTTGCTATCAGACAGTAGTTTTATCTGGTGCGTAATCAGACAGTAGTTTTATCTGGTGCGTAATCAGACAGTAGTTTTATCTGGTGCGTAATCAGACAGTAGTTTTATCTGGTGCGTAATCAGACAGTTTTATCTGGTGCGTAATCAGACAGTAGTTTTATCTGGTGCGTAATCAGACAGTAGTTTTATCTGGTGCGTAATCAGACAGTAGTTTTATCTGGTTCGTAATCAGACAGTAGTTTTATCTGGTGCGTAATCAGACAGTAGTTTTATCTGGTTCGTAATCAGACAGTAGTTTTATCTGGTGCGTAATCAGACAGTAGTTTTATCTGGTGCGTAATCAGACAGTAGTTTTATCTGGTTCGTAATCAGACAGTAGTTTTATCTGGTGCGTAATCAGACAGTTTTATCTGGTGCGTAATCAGACAGTAGTTTTATCTGGTGCGTAATCAGACAGTAGTTTTATCTGGTGCGTAATCAGACAGTAGTTTTATCTGGTGCGTAATCAGACAGTAGTTTTATCTGGTGCGTAATCAGACAGTAGTTTTATCTGGTGCGTAATCAGACAGTAGTTTTATCTGGTGCGTAATCAGACAGTAGTTTTATCTGGTTCGTAATCAGACAGTAGTTTTATCTGGTTCGTATTCAGACAGTAGTTTTATCTGGTGCGTAATCAGACAGTAGTTTTATCTGGTGCGTAATCAGACAGTAGTTTTATCTGGTGCGTAATCAGACAGTTTTATCTGGTGCGTAATCAGACAGTAGTTTTATCTGGTGCGTAATCAGACAGTAGTTTTATCTGGTGCGTAATCAGACAGTAGTTTTATCTGGTGCGTAATCAGACAGTAGTTTTATCTGGTGCGTAATCAGACAGTAGTTTTATCTGGTGCGTAATCAGACAGTAGTTTTATCTGGTGCGTATTCAGACAGTAGTTTTATCTGGTGCGTAATCAGACAGTAGTTTTATCTGGTGCGTAATCAGACAGTAGTTTTATCTGGTGCGTAATCAGACAGTAGTTTTATCTGGTGCGTAATCAGACAGTAGTTTTATCTGGTTCGTAATCAGACAGTAGTTTTATCTGGTGCGTAATCAGACAGTAGTTTTATCTGGTTCGTATTCAGACAGTAGTTTTATCTGGTGCGTAATCAGACAGTAGTTTTATCTGGTGCGTAATCAGACAGTAGTTTTATATGGTGCGTAATCAGACAGTAGTTTTATCTGGTGCGTAATCAGACAGTAGTTTTATCTGGTTCGTATTCAGACAGTAGTTTTATCTGGTGCGTAATCAGACAGTAGTTTTATCTGGTGCGTAATCAGACAGTAGTTTTATCTGGTTCGTAATCAGACAGTAGTTTTATCTGGTTCGTAATCAGACAGTAGTTTTATCTGGTTCGTATTCAGACAGTAGTTTTATCTGGTGCGTAATCAGACAGTAGTTTTATCTGGTGCGTAATCAGACAGTAGTTTTATCTGGTTCGTAATCAGACAGTAGTTTTATCTGGTTCGTAATCAGACAGTAGTTTTATCTGGTGCGTAATCAGACAGTAGTTTTATCTGGTGCGTAATCAGACAGTAGTTTTATCTGGTGCGTAATCAGACAGTAGTTTTATATGGTGCGTAATCAGACAGTAGTTTTATCTGGTTCGTAATCAGACAGTAGTTTTATCTGGTGCGTAATCAGACAGTAGTTTTATCTGGTTCGTAATCAGACAGTAGTTTTATCTGGTGCGTAATCAGACAGTAGTTTTATCTGGTGCGTAATCAGACAGTAGTTTTATCTGGTTCGTAATCAGACAGTAGTTTTATCTGGTGCGTAATCAGACAGTAGTTTTATCTGGTGCGTAATCAGACAGTAGTTTTATATGGTGCGTAATCAGACAGTAGTTTTATCTGGTGCGTAATCAGACAGTAGTTTTATCTGGTTCGTATTCAGACAGTAGTTTTATCTGGTGCGTAATCAGACAGTAGTTTTATCTGGTGCGTAATCAGACAGTAGTTTTATCTGGTTCGTAATCAGACAGTAGTTTTATCTGGTTCGTATTCAGACAGTAGTTTTATCTGGTGCGTAATCAGACAGTAGTTTTATCTGGTGCGTAATCAGACAGTAGTTTTATCTGGTTCGTAATCAGACAGTAGTTTTATCTGGTGTGTAATCAGACAGTAGTTTTATCTGGTGCGTAATCAGACAGTAGTTTTATCTGGTGCGTAATCAGACAGTAGTTTTATATGGTGCGTAATCAGACAGTAGTTTTATCTGGTGCGTAATCAGACAGTAGTTTTATCTGGTGCGTAATCAGACAGTAGTTTTATCTGGTGCGTAATCAGACAGAAGTTTTATCTGGTGCGTAATCAGACAGAAGTTTTATCTGGTGCGTAATCAGACAGTAGTTTTATCTGGTGCGTAATCAGACAGTAGTTTTATCTGGTGCGTAATCAGACAGTAGTTTTATCTGGTGCGTAATCAGACAGAAGTTTTATCTGGTGTGTAATCAGACAGTTTTATCTGGTGCGTAATCAGACAGTAGTTTTATCTGGTGCGTAATCAGACAGTAGTTTTATCTGGTGCGTAATCAGACAGTAGTTTTATCTGGTTCGTAATCAGACAGTAGTTTTATCTGGTGCGTAATCAGACAGTAGTTTTATCTGGTTCGTAATCAGACAGTAGTTTTATCTGGTGCGTAATCAGACAGTAGTTTTATCTGGTTCGTATTCAGACAGTAGTTTTATCTGGTGCGTAATCAGACAGTAGTTTTATCTGGTGCGTAATCAGACAGTAGTTTTATCTGGTGCGTAATCAGACAGTAGTTTTATCTGGTGCGTAATCAGACAGTAGTTTTATCTGGTTCGTAATCAGACAGTAGTTTTATCTGGTGCGTAATCAGACAGTAGTTTTATCTGGTTCGTAATCAGACAGTAGTTTTATCTGGTGCGTAATCAGACAGTAGTTTTATCTGGTGCGTAATCAGACAGTAGTTTTATCTGGTGCGTAATCAGACAGTAGTTTTATCTGGTTCGTAATCAGACAGTAGTTTTATCTGGTGCGTAATCAGACAGTAGTTTTATCTGGTGCGTAATCAGACAGTAGTTTTATCTGGTGCGTAATCAGACAGTAGTTTTATCTGGTTCGTAATCAGACAGTAGTTTTATCTGGTGCGTAATCAGACAGTAGTTTTATCTGGTGCGTAATCAGACAGTAGTTTTATCTGGTGCGTAATCAGACAGTAGTTTTATCTGGTGCGTAATCAGACAGTAGTTTTATCTGGTGCGTAATCAGACAGTTTTATCTGGTGCGTAATCAGACAGTAGTTTTATCTGGTGTGTAATCAGACAGTAGTTTTATCTGGTGTGTAATCAGACAGTAGTTTTATCTGGTGCGTAATCAGACAGTAGTTTTATCTGGTTCGTAATCAGACAGTAGTTTTATCAACGGCGAAGGTGTTGAAGTCGTGCAGGGGTGCAGATGGAAGACAGCGGTTTGAGTCACGGTTCTGATGAGGGCTTCAGAAGTAAGAGCAGGTTGATGGTTTTAGAAAGTTCGGACAGATTTCCATCAGTAGTCACACAAATGTCAATATTTCTTATAAGTGTTTTTGTGGTCCAGAAACCACATCCTTAGTTTAATCAGCACTGAACGTGAGGAGATGACACACACACACACACACACACACACACACTGTTTAACCAGAATTCTACATCATTGATACAGGCAGTTAATGAGCTGATGGGAGGTGTTTCATCAAAACGTGCAGATGTATACATCCGGCTGTCATCAGCGTAGCAGTGATAACTGAGGCCATGACGACGGACGATCTGACCTAGTGGGAGAATGTAAATTATGAACAGTAGTGGACCTAGTACAGAGCCCTGGGGGATACCCTGAGCGAGAGGAGCAGCAGAGGAATTGTTTAGGATAGAGCAGTGCCAGTAATACCAATATCTGAAAGTCGGGAAAGTCGGGAGTGTTTTGTGGCGTGCAGTATCAAAATCAGAGCTCAGGTCAAGCGAGATCAGAATACTGAGAAATCCAGAGAGGAGGAGATCATTAATCACCTTCGAGCAGTGGAACACTCGAAACCCAGAATGGAAAGGGTCATAGAGATTATTAGCTGCAAGATGAGAGGCGACTTTGATTAAAAGACTTTAAGAAAACATACAGACGTTTAACATTTGTTCCTGTAACACAAACACACAGGTCACGCCGCCGAGCTGTCAGACTCCCAGTGATAAACACAGAATGTTCCAGAACGCTGGAGTAAACAGTGTCAACACTGATCCAGTGTGTTAACAACAGTCTAACAAACCTGGACCAACCACAACGCAGTACGCTGACCACACGCTGACCACACGCTACTACAGACACACAGGGCAGTCGTAAAAACACAACACAATGGCAGACAGACACACAGACACACAGACAGACAGACAGACACGCTAGCTTTGATGGCGATGCTGATGTTTCCCAATATAGCAGAATGTTAGTTGTGTTAGCGGTTTCTGCTAAATGTAATAAAAGTGTGATGTTAGTTTTTTTTTTCCTGTAATTTCCCAACACATCTGAGGTAAATGTTGATGTTCTGGATGTTTCTGTCTCGTTTCCATGGTCACAATGTATTTACACTGCGTATAAATCCCTTCACCGCTACATCATTAGCCACATTTCCAGTAACAGTAGGGTGTTTTTCAGCGTCCAGACTTGCTAGTTGCCTAACAACAGCACTGTCAGAATTTGAACAGTGAACGTATCATGTGTTCGCTCTCCTACGTGGAAAACATGGCTTCACCGGCGCTCTGTTTGAAAAGTTGAGCCGTGTTTGTGTCCAAACTGAAACGTGAGCGAGTGATTGCGAGTAAACAAAGGTCACGCTAACCTAGCGTGCTAGCAGTGACGAAGCCAAATCCCAGACGAGATTCACCGGTCTGAAACGCTGACCGACGGGAGCAGCCGAGGAGCAGCCGAGGAGCAGACTGACGGGAGCAGTCGAGGAGCAGCCGAGGAGCTGACTGACGGGAGCAGCCGAGGAACTGACCGACGGGAGCAGTCAAGGAGCAGCCGAGTTGCTGACCGACGGGAGCAATCGAGGAGCTGACCGATGGGAGCAGTCGAGGAGCAGACCGACGGGGGCAGTCGAGGAGCTGACCGACGGGGGCAGTCGAGGAGCTGACCGACGGGGGCAGTCGAGGAGCTGACCGATGGGAGCAGTCGAGGAGCTGACCGACGGGGGCAGTCGAGGAGCTGACCAACGGGGGCAGTCGAGGAGCTGACCAACGGGGGCAGTCGAGGAACTGCCGAGGAGCTGACGAGGAGCTGACCGACGGGAGCAGTCGAGGAGCTGACCGACGGGGGCAGTCGAGGAGCTGACCGACGGGGGCAGTCGAGGAGCTGACCGACGGGGGCAGTCGAGGAACTGCCGAGGAGCAGACGAGGAGCAGCCGAGGAGCTGACAGGTAGAGACAGCAACAGAGCAGCTGCAGGTAATCATGGAGCTGTTCCAATAAAACACGATAAAAGATCCAGCTCTTAACGTAACGTGAGAATCGGCTCCGCAACGCCACGGTTTGAGAGTGTGTTTGACATCGGTTTCAGCATGTTCTCACCTCATCACACAACACACACACTCGGACAGCTGGGTCTGCGGTCTCCCGTCCACACACATGGACCACATGTGGTGTTCAACCCTGGACCAGACACACACACACACACACACACACACACAGACTACAGATGCTAATACTGCTGAATGAACACTGATTAGCCTCCTATCTGAATCGGCACTATAATAATCGTTCGACCCAAACACGGCCGTTTCTGATTACGAGCACGTCCACCATAAGAACCACTACAGTATTATGGGCTTTTCCAACCAATCCCAGTGCTAATGAAAAATACAGGATTCGCCCTGTTCCCCTCTTTTATTTAGACCATTCCCTGGTTGCTCGTCTTCCCAGCGTTCCACTGCTTTCAGGATCTCTATCGTTTCCAATATTTGTCATTTTCATTTCCCATGATCCCACTGTTGCCTCGGTTCTCCTGTGTTCTCCACGTTACCTTGCTTTAAGTTTCTCCAGTGTTCCTGTTCTTTTCATGTTGTCCTTGGTGGCCCTAGCTTCCCATTGTTTCCATTTCTTCCCAAGTGTACCCTTGTGTCTGTCCTTCCCAGTGTCTGTTTGCCTCCAGTGTTCCCTTTTCCAGTGCTTCACAAGGGCAGCGGCGGCTCAGCGGCGGCTCAGCGGCGGCTCAGCGGCGGCTCAGCGGCGGCTCAGCGGCGGCTCAGCGGCGGCTCAGCGGCGGCTCAGCGGCGGCTCAGCGGCGGCTCAGCGGCGGCGGCTCTGGGTTACTGATCAGAAGGTCAGGGCTGCCACTGTTGGGCCCTTAACCCTCTCTCAGGGATTGATGAAAAGTATTTTGCCGTGACAAACGTAGGCTTTCTTCTTCTACTGATCATTGCCAGCACGTCCAGTGTTCCCTGGCTTCTGGTCTTCCCAGTCCTCCTTCATTTTAGGTGTCCCTGCTATTGTTTTCACTGTTTCGAGCACCCCATCATTTTCAGACTCTCCCGTGTGTCCTGGTGTCCAGCATTCCCATATTTTCCGTCTTCCCACTGTAGCGTTCCAATCCCTAGCACGAGCTTTCAGTGCACACTGTGACCCCTGTCTCCTGCCCCACACTGTACATAAATTACAAGCAACAGGTTTATCCACAACACACTCTGTGTGTCGATCACGGCCATGACATTTGTGTCATATTGAAGCGAGGCGTATAAACAGGACTGTGACCCGATGACTTCAGCCGTGCTGTTTGTATATTTGTTCGTGTTACCCAGAACTGCACGGAAACACACAATTCTGCAACATGCTCTTCGGGTTTCAGGACTTCCATAACTCTTTATATGTGTGTGTGTGTGTGTGTGTGTGTGTGTGTACACACGTGCGTGCATAGGATGCAAACCGAGACGACTTCAAACAGAAACTCTTGGCATGTTTAGCAAACGATTTTCAGACAGAATGTACCGCTCAGGACTGGGGTTCCCTCCCTCCTACTCATGCCGTCTTTCCCCCTCTCTCTCCCTCTATCACACTCTTTCTTTCAGTCTCTCTCTCACTCTCTTTTTGTGTCTCTTTTTTACCTCAGTGTCTGTCTCGCTCTCTCTCCATCTATCTCAATGTGATGTCTCTTTCTCTCTTTACATCTTTATCTTTTTCTTCCTGTCTCACTTTTTCGCTCATATTTTCACAGTGAGTCACCAGGTCTCCAAGCCGAGGAACTGAACTCTGAAAATCTTGTTCTAACACACACACACACACACACACAGGTCTTAAAAGGAATTAGGGAGTTGTGTAACTATTCCAGCACACTGACATTAGCAAGGCCTGAAATTATGTAAAACATCACAGGAGCGGATCTGGTCTCGAGCTGGAACGAATCTCTCCCTCACCCCATAAACTGAAACTTTAATCACTGACACATCACTGATCCATCACTGACCCATCACTGATCCATCACAGGTCCATCACAGACCCATCACAGACCCATCACTGGTCCATCACAGGTCCATCACAGACCCATCACTGATCCATCACAGACCCATCACAGGTCCATCACAGACCCATCACTGACCCATCACTGACCCGTCACAGGTCCATCACAGGTCCATCTCTGACCCATCACAGACCCATCACAGGTCCATCACAGACCCATCACTGACCCATCACAGACCCGTCACAGGTCCATCACAGGTCCATCTCTGACCCATCACAGGTCCATCTCTGACCCATCACTGATCCATCACAGGTCCATCTCTGACCCATCACAGGTCCATCACAGGTCCATCTCTGACCCATCACAGGTCCATCACAGGTCCATCAGTGATCCATCACTATGAGCTTGTCAACGCATCTTAATGAAAGCTTTGCTTCAGATCCCATTGTGCACATCACTATGGAGGAGATCTTCAGCAAAGTCATTCCAGACTTTCTCGGACACAGTGAGTTGCGTTCATGGAATTTTTCCCTCATAAACGCAAGATATCCTCTAAACACACCCACGTGGACTTGGAAGAATGCTGGGTAATTAGCTGATTAGGTTGGATCAGGTGTAGTAAAGTCGGTAAAACAGTAAAATATTGGGAGTAGGGTTACTCCAGGAGTAGGACTGGGAACCATTAAGGTAGGAGAATAGGGGAGGCATTTCATCCGCTAAAACCCTACCTAGAACCCTAGAATAACCCTAGACCCTATCTAATCCCTACCTAGAACCCTAGAATAACCCTAGACCCTATCTAAACCCTACCTGGAACCCTAGAATAACCCTAGACCCTATCTAAACCCTACCTAGAACCCTAGAATAACCCTAGACCCTATCTAAACCCTACCTAGAACCCTAGAATAACCCTAGACCCTATCTAAACCCTACCTGGAACCCTAGAATAACCCTAGACCCTATCTAAACCCTACCTAGAACCCTAGAATAACCCTAGACCCTATCTAAACCCTACCTGGAACCCTAGAATAACCCTAGACCCTATCTAAACCCTACCTGGAACCCTAGAATAACCCTAGACCCTATCTAAACCCTACCTGGAACCCTAGAATAACCCTAGACCCTATCTAAACCCTACCTGGAACCCTAGAATAACCCTAGACCCTATCTAAACCCTACCTGGAACCCTAGAATAACCCTAGACCCTATCTAAACCCTACCAAGAACCCTAGAATAACCCTAGACCCTATCTAAACCCTACCTAGAACCCTAGAATAACCCTAGACCCTATCTAAACCCTACCTAGAACCCTAGAATAACCCTAGACCCTATCTAAACCCTACCTGGAACCCTAGAATAACCCTAGACCCTATCTAAACCCTACCTAGAACCCTAGAATAACCCTAGACCCTATCTAAACCCTACCTGGAACCCTAGAATAACCCTAGACCCTATCTAAACCCTACCTGGAACCCTAGAATAACCCTAGACCCTATCTAAACCCTACCTGGAACCCTAGAATAACCCTAGACCCTATCTAAACCCTACCTGGAACCCTAGAATAACCCTAGACCCTATCTAAACCCTACCAAGAACCCTAGAATAACCCTAGACCCTATCTAAACCCTACCTGGAACCCTAGAATAAGAGTATCGGGAGGAATCGGATGAGTTGAGCTGAGCAGATGAAGGATACGGGGTTTTTATTCACAATCTTCTGATCAGTAGCTCAGAAAGGTACTGGATTCAGCACAAGCCCCTGGAGCTGCGAGAGTACCGTCTAAATCTGAAAATGCGAACACTCAGGACTTTAACTCCTGTCCATCTGTCCATCACCATGACGACCGACAGGACCTGGAGGAGGAGTGGCTGTGGGTCAGGGATCTGATCTGCTCTGCTCACACACACACACACACACACACACACACACACTCGCACACACACAGTCACTCACTCACTCACACACACTCACACACTCACTCACA
>NW_026521189.1:32500-45000 GCF_001660625.3 Ictalurus punctatus | reverse complement strand
CACACACACACACATCTGTGTGTTGGCTCGAGCTTTAAACAGATGCAGCTGTTAACAACTGTGCTATTAAACTCAGGCAAATTCTCTCTCTCTCTCTCTCTCTCTCTCTCTCTCTCTCTCTCCACCTGTTTGATGTGTATGATCCCTCATTAGTGATCACTCAGTAGTGCACTCCAGGCTCAGCTGCCATATGGAGCACGCTCAGTAAAAGCCAGCCGCTCACGTCAGTTCTGTTTCCATCCAAACCTCCACACTGAATTTTCCGGACCGAAGAACAGAAACGATTTACACAACAAGGGCAGTGGAAGGGCACTTCATCACTACCCCTCAGAAGGTAGGCTGCCTAGCTAGGGCCTGATTAAAGAGCCAGAAGTTAGCCATTAACTTCAGTGTGATTTCGTTAAAGCAGTTCCTGGATCAAATTTCCTTTTAACCAATCGCTATCTGATGTCATCAGCACGTCCTTCTGACTCCGCCCACTTCTGAGATACTTACAGCATCTAGTGACAAATCTAGAGACTTTTTGTCGGTGACTGTCCTACAGTCGATGCGGCTCTCCGGGTCACATCACGGATACTGAAATCGCACTTTACACAGTGTGTAAACACTACAACCGATCGCTGATGAGCATGGTTCCAAATGACGGATCGCTGACGACCATCGTTAGTCACATGATCTGGATCCCACTGGTGGGAGGAGCCCATGGTGCACACTGATGACATCATACTGCTGTGAGTGGTTGAAAGCGAACATGTTCAGCTAGCTGGGTAACGTAGCACCGCAGCTAGTTAACAGGC
Source organism: Ictalurus punctatus (assembly GCF_001660625.3). Classification (NCBI taxonomy): domain Eukaryota; kingdom Metazoa; phylum Chordata; class Actinopteri; order Siluriformes; family Ictaluridae; genus Ictalurus; species Ictalurus punctatus. The sequence goes on along the minus strand of NW_026521189.1, from coordinate 44,203 downwards.
AGTGTATGAAGCTAGTTAGCTGACATGAGTAAGCTATAATTAGCCTAAGGAGGCAGGGCTTAGGGTTCGACAGAACAGCTGCACATCAACATGTGGTCGTTATTTGTGTACGATATCGTGACCTGCGATAAAACACGCGCAATACTGTACTGCAGGGTGGATTTACAATCCCCAACAACAGGAATGTGAACGCAAGACACGTTTATAACTGCATTTTACCAGCTGAGACGAGTGTGTGTGTGTGTGTGTGTGTGTGTGTGTGTGTGTGTGCGTACAGTAATTATGGACTGGTTGTAATAAGGTAATATCCTGTTGGAATGGAATCCTACACATTCCCAGCTTTAATAAGGCATGTGTATAAAGAGTATGTGTGTGTGTGAGAGAGAGAGCGAGACAGAGAGACAGAGAGAGAGAGCGAGACAGAGAGAGAGAGAGAGAGAGATCACACTGTGCTCTGGCCAAATGCCACAGTGCCCGAGGAGACGGACACAGAGAACAAGAGAAAGAGAGATGCAGGAAGAAAGAAAGGTGGGGAGGAGGAAAGAGAGATCAAAAGTACGAGTGGAACTGAAAGCAAGAGAGAAAGATATAGAAAGAGACAGAGAAAGAAAGACAAAGGAGAGGGACAAAAGAGACACACAGAAAGAAAGAAAAACAGAGGAAGAAAGAGAAAGTGATATAAGGTGGAAACTAGGACAGGTAGCATGAGTGTAAGACAGGACAGAGAGAGACACACACACAGAGACACACAGAGAGACAGACACAGAGAGAGACACAGAAACAGACAAAAAGACACAGAGAGAGAGACAGACAGAGACAGAGACAAGGAGACAGACACAGAGACAAAGACAGAGAGAGACAGCCACAGAGAGAGACACAGAGACAGACAGAGAAAGACACATACAGAGACACAGAGACAGAGAGACACACAGAGACAGACAGAGAAAGACACATACAGAGACACAGAGACAGAGAGACATAGTGAGACAGAGAGAGACACAGACAGAGACACAGACAAAGACACAGAGAGAGACACACAGAGAGAGACAGAGAGAGACACAGAAACAGACCGAGAAACACAGAGACAGAGAGAGACACAGACAAAGACACAGAGACAGACACAAAGACAGAGAGAGAGAGACAGAGAGAGACACAGACAAAGACACAGAGACAGACACAAAGACAGAGAGAGAGAGACAGAGAGAGACACAGAGACAGACAGAGAGACACAGAGAGAGAGAGAGTTTATTAATGAGGCTTAATGAACTGCTTCACACACACACACACACACACACACACACACACACACACACAGGTAACACTTGCAGAGACGCTTGGGTTTTGTATGTGTGTGTGTGTGTGTGTGTGTGTGTGTGTGTGTGTGTGAGTGAGACAGAGAGACAGAGAGAGAGAGACAGTAAATGACCAGACTGTTATCTACATGTCACAGCAGAAAGATTCGGACAGACTGACGCTAGATCTATCAATCATTTGTTGTCAGGGCAACATGTTCAAAGTTTCCTGGAAACACACACGCGCAGAGCGAGTTTCGCCGCTGACACTGAGCGCGTGGCTCGTTAAAACTGACAGATGTTTCTGCAGCATGAATAATGTAGCCTCAGGACACACACACACACACACACACACACACACACACAGCTCATCCGTTACCGGGAACCTCCGTCAGTGCGGCTCGCGCTTGCCAGTGGGTATGAACAGCGCGCGTGTGCTACAGTCAGTAGTGTTGAGTGTGAAGTGTTCTCGGTCTGATATCTAGTGCACTACAAAGAGTGTACAGGTCATTGTGTAGTGCACTCTGTGGGGAGCAGAGGGGATGTACTGTATAGGTGTGTGTGTGTGTGTGTGTGTGTGTGTGTGTGTTAGAGAGTTCACAGCGCGGTGCTCGTGCGCACCTTGAGCGCTTTTCGTCTGTCTCGTCACAGCGCGTACACGGGGACAATGGCCCTGAACAATAGACTGCTAACAAACTCACCGTGAAAAGACCAGCAGGAAACGACCTGGATCTCTCTCTCTCTCTCTCTCTCTCTCACACACACACACACACACGCACGCACGCACACACACGCTCACATACACAGTAAAAGCAGTAGGTTTTAAAGGTCACTGACACTGACAGCGCGCGTGCTTTAACAGAAGAGTGGATTAGTGGTTGTGAAATTAATGGGTTGTTTTGGCTTTTACCTGCTCGTGCACTTCTCCTCCTCCTCCTCCTCCTCCTCGCGCGGGGACCGGAGGAGCCTCGGCGCCGCTGCCACTCTTCTGGATCCGGATCTCGCGCTCGACCTCGGAGCGCAGCTCCACGTAGCACGCGAGCGTTACGAGATGCAGCGCGAGCGACAGCGCGAATAGACCCGCGAACGCTTTCCAGCTTCCGCCTCCGCCTCCGCCGCACCGACTCTGGCACACGCACTTCACCGCCGGTTTGCTCGCGCTCTCCTCCGGACTCTCTGTGACCGACCCCATTATCTTTATTCACCCGCACGCACGCGCTTCACTGATCTCCCTCCGCTCACTTCGGCATGGCTCACCGACGGCAGCGCGCGACACAAACCTGCACCTGGATGCGCGCTCAATCTCAAACACGCACACACATATATGTGTGTATATAAAGTATATATATATCTGTATGATGACACGCGCGCGCACCAGACCCCAGGTTGTCCTGTAATACTCTCGCGCTCGCTCGCTATCAGAGAACCAGTTTCCGGAGGACCACGCCCTCTCGGTTGTGATTGGTTTTGTGTGATGATGTCATCGCGCTGGAAAGCTTTCTGCCGGAGATACAGAAGCGCGCGGATTGGAGTTTATTAGAGAGATTTCACGAGCAGAAGAAACTTTCTATCAAATCACATCTGAACAGGTGATCAGGTGAACAGGTGATCAGGTGAACAGGTGATCAGGTAATCAGGTGATCAGGTGAACAGGTAATCAGGTGATCAGGTGAACAGGTGAACAGGTAATCAGGTGATCAGGTGAACAGGTTATCAGGTGATCAGGTGATCAGGTGAAGTATTTATTTAATGTGATCCCATTATGTGATTTAAAGCAATCACAGGAAAACAAAGGCAAAGGGATTCAGTCATGATGTGTGTGTTGTGAGAGGAACAGTGGAGGAACTCTGACTGCAGGAGGAACGGTCTAGATGAACACATGGGCAGCAGGGTGGCTTTGCTCCTGCAGCTGCTGTGGTGTTGTCTGTTGTTTTGTACAAGCATCTGCACCAGACTGTTAGTTTGTGGTTTTTTTGTGGTTGTTGTTGTCAGTAAAATGATATTTGCTATTAACCCTGTCAGTCGTGTGTTGTCTGTGTAATAGCACACTGAACAGCTAGAACGGCAGTAGATAGTTCTTCAGACAGGTCTCAAGATGATGTCGGCCATATTTGGTGAAGATTGGACACATTGTGTTGGAAGCGTAGCAAAAACTGTCACCTTTGACCCGTAGGCTGCACAGAATTCGTCCTGAAAAAGCCTGAAAAAGTCGGTGTGCAACGTCGTTGCTGAGATACAGCCTCACGTCCTGTCCGGTGGCTTCGCCGTCAAATCTTTGGCACGTTACGGGCAAACCGTTTGGAACATCATCATTCTTTTGAGAGGCTTACGCTGAAGATGACGTGTGCCACATTTGCTGATGATTGGACAAAATGTTCAGGAGGAGTAGTGAAAAAACAGATTTTGACAAAATCCAAGATATCAGAAAATTTAATTGGCGTCAGAGGGTGCAGTGACCTCATCGGTTCAAAGGTTATGGCCATAAACGTACTTCCAAATTCGGCCCAAATTTGACCTAGAGCGTTGGCAACACTTGGCCCAAATTTGGTCAGAATGTTCCTAGACTCAGTCAGTGTGCCAAATTTCACAACTTTTTACCAGACAGTTCTATGGGCTTCCATAGACACCCTTGCCAGTAATAGAACAAGAAGAAGAAGATGTAGAATAACTATATGATATGACGTATATACATATGTGTATATATATGTGTGTATATATATGTGTGTATATGTATGTGTATATATGTGTATATGTATGTGTATATATATATGTGTATATACAGTATATGTGTATATGTATGTATGTGTATATGTATGTGTATATGTATGTGTATATGTATGTGTATATATATGTGTATATATGTGTATATGTATGTGTACATATGTGTGTATATGTGTGTATATGTATGTGTATATATGTGTATATGTATGTGTATATATATATGTGTATATGTATATGTATGTATGTGTATATGTATGTGTATATGTATATGCATGTGTATATATATGTGTATATATATATATGTGTGTATATATGTGTATATGTATGCGTATGTATGTGTATATATATGTGTATACATGTGTATATGTATGTGTGTATATATATATGTGTATATATGTGTATATGTATGCGTATGTATGTGTATATATATGTGTATATATGTGTATATATGTGTATGTATGTGTATGTATGTGTGTATATGTATGTGTATATATGTGTATATGTATGCGTATGTATGTGTATATGTATGTGTGTATATATGTGTATATATATGTGTATGTATGTGTATGTGTACACGTATGTAGCAGCGTCTTCTGCATGTATCACTGCTGCTCTGCTGACGATAGCAGACACTGAGCAGTACTTTGCTAGCCGTTATGCTATCTTTTTGGGAACCCATGATGACCAGTCTGTGGACATGTCCTGGGTTATTCAGGAGCAGTCATGAAGGGTTCGAGAGAGTCCTCGAGGCTATCGTGAAATAGCCTACCTCTACCCCAAACATCTGTCTGAAGTCTCCAGCAGCAGCGTGTGGAGTACGAACAGAGAGACTGATAGAAATGACTGAAGTGTCGTTACAGAGGTGGAACAAGGCAGCTTTCACACATTCTCCTATATTCTCACAGAAGAAGGGAAACAGATTGATATGCCTTTTGTTATGAGGTTTACTGTTCGCTTTGTAAGCGTAGCGGCCGTGGAGAACGACGGTTAGAGAGTCAGTAACCTGTTGTGTGGTGTGGTGTGGAGGAGCTGAGGAGAGATTTTAATCCAGATTTCACACCGGACTTTGAACGTCCTCCCTGAGTGCAGCGTTCTTAACGGATCATCGAGGCACTGAATGATCAGCGCTGGAAACGCGCAGCAGGTTTATCTGGATCTGAGATCCCAGAGTCGTCCCACACCATCTCTAGAAACACCAGCATCTGGACACACAGATGTGTCTGTGGAGTTTCCTCTAGACGTCCTCCTGAATGCTGGGAAGTGAGGCTCTGACTCCTCGGTAAATGACACCCTGGGTTTTAAATCCACGAACAGAGAGGAGCTAATCTAGAGATAGTGTGAGAAAGTTCAACAGTCTCTCTCTCTCTCTCTCTCTCTCTTTCTATATCTCTCACAGCTGTGTGAAATTAGATTAGATAAATCCAGTTAGTGCAGGTTTCAGTATAAAGACAGCCGTCTCTCTCTCTCTCTCTCTCTCTCTCTCTCTCTCTCGCTCTCTCTCTCTCTCGCTCTCTCTCTCTCTCTCTGTGTGTGTGAATGGAGAGAGGTTGTTTTAATGAAATTTTCCTGAATCATGCAGGACTTTAACACAAACCAGAAAGATCTAATCAAATCTAACAGAGAGAAAAGGGGGCAGTTTTTACATCATGTCACACACTAGTCATCTCCTTTAGCTTATTACAACCCCAGTTCCAAAAAAGTTGGGACGCTGTGTAAACTGTAAATAAAAACAGAACGCAATGATACCCGAATCTCATAAACCCGTATGTTATTCACAAGAGAACACAGAAAACATGTCAAATGTTTAAACTGACGAAATGAAGCATTTTAAGGAGAAAATAAGGTCATTATGAATTTGATGGCCACAACACGTCTCAAAAAAGTTGGGACGGGGCAACAAAAGGCTGGAACAGTAAGTGTTAGTAAAAAGAAACAGCTGGAGGTTAATTGGGAACAGGTCAGTAAGATGATTGGGTATAAAAAAAAAGGATATTAGAGAGGCGGAGTCTTTCAGAAGTAAAGATGGGATGGAATCCGGATGGAAGCAGATGTTCCTCTAAAACCTTGGAGCTTAGCATCACCCCCTAACATAGCTAACACATGGTCAGCCATGTTGGCTTCATAACTTGTGAACTCTGACCTTACAAGTCTCTAGTAAACAGTAAACACACGAGTGTATCTGAATGTGACGCTCTGATTGGCTGTTATCAAGTCCAGAAGCAGAGCTAGCTAAATTAGAGTAGTATCAGTGTGCACATGAAACAATACGTTTCAACACTACACGATATTATATACACTGACACAGCTAGGTGCTAATTTACACCATATTTAGTCCAGTGTTGTATGTTTCTTTCTACAGCTTCCATTTTCTCAGTTTTGGCTGATAAACACACTCTGCTGCCCCCTGCTGGAGTGGATGCAGGTGCAGCTGAGCGTGCTTCCGTCCAAGCTTAATTTTCCTTCAAGCACATTTCATGAGAACTTATATATGACAAGATGATGCCACGGTTCAAAGTTTTTGAGCGTCAGACAGTAAATGGGAACTAAATGAAGGTAGGAAGTAAAGTTGTGAACGGGGAACTGAAGAAACTTCGCACTGCACGCGCTGTAGGATCGGCCCGAGGAACCGTTTGAGATGATCATTTGGATTTGTTGCATCTTTATGGCATCTATAGGTCAGAATAAGAAACATCAGAGGGAAAGAGCAGAGGGATCGGTGGAAGAGAGAGAAAGAGAGGAGAGAAGCCCCTGAGCTCCACCGTGTGGTGAAAACACATCACTACACTTTTATTTTCATGAATAAACCTGTTTAATGAAATAAAACAATAAGATTTGGAAACTAAAACGAGACTTTAATGATTATTCATTCACAAAAGCCCATTTTCATTATCCTGTAAACATCACTGGAACATCTGTAACCTTCTCGGTTCTCCTGATTTCCCAAAGCTTCAGCCGAACTACTCAACCGCGTAAAGAAAATGACATAAAAAGAAGCAACTTCGATAATAATTCAATTATGTAAAAGTGCTATTAATGATCACTCGGTGTATTATTGATATAACCTCACTTAATCATAATCATATGAAAACATAAAAACAAAGATCTCTCTCTCTGAGAGGAACAGGAGCAGGATGTGTGTCACAGGTGTGGAAGTACAAAATAAAATCTATTTACAAAATCCAAATAAAATTAATCTTAAAATTTAAAAAAATGAATAAAAGTCTTTTCCTTCGTTTCATCACTAAAACCTGTATTAAAGCTAGCTGTGTTAGCAGCCGAGTTAAACTCTCCACACAGGTTCTTTCCATGAATCGCTGCCCCTTGTGGTTGAAGTTGGTATTACACTCTAATGGTTAGCCAGTTAGCAGTTTTTCTTTTATACGTTACCGTTCTGGAGCAGCTGAAAAAATATAATAATAAATCCGGGGTGAGAATTGTTCTGACTGAAATGCTAAAACTCGCTTTATATTGAATTAATAACCGGATTTTGTTTTAAACTTGTTAACCTTTCAAAGCTTCAGTACGGAACTAAAAGAAGAGTAAATAATGACCTGCAGGGGGCAGCATACACACACACACACACACACACACACACACACACACACACACACACACACTCACTGTGATGTAAGAGGATGTTGGTGAGGAGAAATGCTGAATAAACACTGCTGATTAAAGTCGACTGAAGTCTTATAATCACACACATTTCCTGTGTGTGTGTGTGTGTGTGTGTGTGTGTGTGTGTATCTCCTGTCCCTCTCTTTGATATCAGACATAACAACGACACAACTTTATAAACATGTCTTTGTTCCCTCACAAACCCTACAACGAGTGTTTACAGTGTTGATGATTTCCAATATGGCGGAATGTTAGCTGTGTTAGCGGTGATGCTAAGTGTAACTCAAGCTTCATTTTTATCATTTTTTTTTAAAGTAATTTTTTCAGTACGTCTGAGATAAATGTTGATGTTCTGGATGTTTCTGTCTAGTTTCCACTCTCACGTTGTCTGTACACTGTCTGTGAAAAACACGTATCTGCTACACTGTTAGCGAGCTAAATCATCAGCCTCAGTCGTTAGCTAGTTTATGCTAGGCATCCATTGATTCCCGTTATATTAATAGAAATCCATCCAGTTAAAAAAAAATACTTTTCTACATCATTAGACATTGTGGGGTCTCCATTAGTACAGCACTACAGGCGTGTGTGTGTGTGTGTGTGTGTGTGTGTGTGTGAGCGTGCGCACTTGTACAAATACAAGTGTTAAAAGTTCTCAGTAGGACAGGAAGCACGTACGAAAAATCTGTCTACACCAAGAGATCAAGTAGAAGCGTGTGTGTGTGTCTGTGTGTGTGTGTGTGTGTGTGTGTGTGTGTGTGTGTGTGTGTGTGTGAAGCTCACTGATCTGAGTGTTGACAGGTTTTTGTGGATCAAACTCGCACACACAGCCTCAGGTTGCGTAGTCAAGTGGAGCTGTGGTTTCTTCACACACACACACACACACACACACACACACACACACACACACACACACACACAGACAGAGAGAGGATGCCTTTATCCTGCTGAGTGACAGGCGTCTCCAGCTCAACGTGACAGGCCCTGAAGGTGAATGTGATTTAGCTAGCTCACCAGCTACATGAATACAGCATTGTGTGCTAAATAGTTAGCTTAGCTAAAATGAACGCTAGCAGTCTGACATTTAGTAGTTTAGACAGGTTCACTAGCAATCTGGCTAACATTAGGCTAACAGGGTTTATGATAAATGCTACGTCAAGCTGAAGAAGAGAAAAGAAAACATTAGACAAAAAATTCAGGCTTTTAAAGCTGCTTTGGGACAATATCCGTTATAAAACTATACAGATATAACTGACCTGCAGATTCCAGCCCCTGTTACTAAGTGATACCTGTCACTCAAATGGACAATCTCAGCGTGTGTGTGTGTGAAACAGTTAATATCCATTTCTTTGCCTCACACTCACACACACACACACACACACACACACACACACACACACACACACACACACACACACAATATTGTGTCAGTGTTTTGTTAGCTGGACATTTCAGCTCTCCAGACAAAACATCAAACCGCCAACATGTCAGAGACAGAGAGAGAGAGAGAGTGTGTGTGTGTGTGTGTGTGTGTGTGTGTGTGTGTGTGTGTGTGTGTGTGTGTGTGTGTGTGTGTGTGTGTCTGGGTGTGTGGTCAGAGATGGGAGAATCGCATCATCTTTCACAATATGAAACACAAACACACACTCAACCACACACACTCATCACACATGACAGTCTTGGGTGTGATATGGTAGCAGGTGTGTGTGTGTGTGTGTGTGTGTGTGTGTGTGTGTGTGTGTGTGTTATGTGTGTGTGTTTTGTGTCTAGTTTGCTGAGCCGGATTCCATTTAACACCCACAAATCTCTGAAGAGAGATGAAAGTGGGAATGATTACCACACACACACACACACACACACACACACACACACACACACACACACACTCACACACACACAGAGTGTAGCTAATCATGACTACACCCAGAAATGTCCTTCAGTGCTAAAAATCACCAAATATCACATTCTAGAACCACACTGATGATTTTAGAAGCATAATAATTGAGCTTCCTGAGAACACTGTTGCTAGGCAACCACAAAATATAGACGCTTAGCATGAGCTAGCTAACGACGAGGCTGATTTAGCTAGAGTTTTATACCGGAGGTGTAAAGACACAGTGAGAGAGGAGATGAGACCGAAACATCCAGAACATCAACATCTACCTCAGATGTACTGAGACAAACCCACAACTCTACACAACTTCACACACCTTCACACAACTCTACACAACTCTACACAACTTCACACAACTCTACACAACTCCACACACCTTCACACAACTCTACACACCTTCACACAAATTCACACAACACCACACACCTTCACACAACTCCACACAACTCTACACAACTTCACACAACTCTACACAACTCCACACACCTTCACACAACTCTACACAACTCTACACACCTTCACACAACTCTACACAGCTTCACACAACATTACACCTTCAAACAACTTCACACAACTTCACACAACTCTACACACCTTCACACAACTCCACACAACTCTACACACCTTCACACAACATTACACCTTCAAACAACTTCACACAACTCCACACAATTCTATACAACTGTACACAAATCTACACACCTTCACACAACACAAATGATGCTGTAAATACATTGAATCTGTGAAAAAATGATCTACAAGTTATCTATACGCTGGGGGTGGAAATTTCAAGAAATTCGTCAACACCGGATCAAAGATGTAGGTTTTTAAAGCAAACTTTAATCAAATTTAGCCTTATAGCTAGCTACAATGGCTAGCTAGCCAACTCCTTGGCTTTGGTTGTTTGGCACACTAATGTTAGCAAGCTAGCATGCTTAAATACTTGGTTTGGAACAAAGTCACTTAGTCTGATTCACCTGAAAAGGAATCTCTAAAACAAGTCATAATAGTGAATCAAATGAATCAAAATACAGAGTTATATTCACATAATCGGAACTAATAAAGACTGTGGTGAATCAAATGAATCAAAATTCACATGGCTTGATTCACCTAAACGTGGCTGTTAAAAGAGTCAATTATTAACGGAGAATCAAGTGAATCATAGCTTACTTTGATTCATTTTAATTTGAAAAGGTTGATTAACAGCGGTGAATCAAAGCATGCAAGTTTTGATTAATTTGAATCACCATCATTAATCAACTTTTTCAACTTAAAATGAATCAAAGTGAGTTGTGATTCACCTGATTCTCTGTTATTAACAATGATTAAGAATTTTTACAGTGGTGAATCAAATGAATCAAAACTCACATGGTGTGATTCGCTTAAACATGGAGTCTGAATGAATCACTGCAGTGAGTTGTGATGTGTGACTGTAATTGGCTTCCCCAGGAACAGCAGCGTGGGAACCTTTAGCATGTGGAACCATTCTGAGAAGAGGCAGAAAACTCACACACACACACACACACACACACACACACACACACACACACACACACACACACACACACTGAGTGAATCAGTTACAAACCTCCATGACCTGCTCTTTTCTCCATCATAACCACCAGGTCCTGAGGGTCCAAACCCAGTTTTGTGTGTGTGTGTGTGTGTGTGTGTGTGTGTGTGTGTGTGTGTGTTCTTGCGCTACACTTTGTTATATTATTTTACTTCTGATCAGTGTCGGCTAAATGAAACGTGCTAGCACGCAAAGTGTATGAGTGTGTGTGTGTGTGTGTGTGTGTGTGTGTGTGTGTGTGTGTTGGCTTTAATGATGGAATAATATTCCTGCTTTTAACATTGATGAAGAGCCGTAATACATCATTTAGAACAAAAACATGACACTTGATACACACACACACACACACACACACACACACACACACACACACACACACACACACAGACTCAGGATGGTATTGTAGTCTCTAAGTGAAAGTCCAGTTGAATTTCTGCAGCCTGTAAACACACAAAATCAGAAACCACAGAAATGCCTTTATTGTGTGTGTGTGTGTGTGTGTGTGTGTGTGTGTGTGTGTGTGTGTGTGTGTGTGTGTGGTGTGGTTTCAGTGATCCTCAACAATGTTGTCTACATTCATCATTACACAGAGGAAAACAGAAACACAC
>NW_026521189.1:0-5000 GCF_001660625.3 Ictalurus punctatus | reverse complement strand
CACACACACACACACACACACCTCCAGAGTTTAATTTATTATTTTAATAAGTATTTAAGATGTGTGTGTGTGTGTGTGATGTATTGAAATAGTGGTGTTTAAAGGCACTGTGGTGTTGTAGTGAATAGGGTGTGTGTGTTTCGGGACACACCCACAGTGTTTATATTTACTGTGCCGTGGTCACATGACCGAAGGAGGCGGAGTCTCGCTCACTCTAAATAGCATTTAAACAGGAAGTTAAATGACATCATGTGTGCCAGCGAGTGCCCTTTGACCTGCGTGAAGTGTGTACTCAGAGCAGAGCAGAGCAGGTGTGTGTGTTCAGAGTGTAACACATGATAACAGCTATCAGGGTGTGTGTGTGTGTGTGTGTGTGTGTGTGTATGTGTGTGAAAATATAGACTGGCATTGGTGACACTGGAGTTTGTGAACTCTAACAGACTCTCTGTGTCCCTGTGTGTGTGTGTGTGTGTGTGTGTGTGTGTGTGTGTGAGAGAGAGAGAGAGAAAGAGAGTGCGAGTGTGTGTGATCAGTTGTGTTCTAATCGAGTGTGACAGCAAGGAGATTAACTTCAGTAGGTAGAATAGCAGGACCCGAACACACACACACCCACACACACACACACGGTAGTGTCAGTTTGTCATTACACCAGCTACCTGCTGATCCACACGGAGTTAGTGAAAGGGAAAGAAGGAAAGAAAGTAAAAAAATGAACAGAAAGGATAAAAGAATGTAAGAATGGATGGATGGAGGAGTGAAGAAAGAAAGAGAGAGAAGGTAAAAGGGAATGGACAAAAGACAGTCATGAGAAAGAATAGAGAAGGCTGGAAGACAGAAAGAAGGAGAAAGGGAAAGGAAAGAAAGGGAAGGAGAGATAAAGAACTTTAAGAAAGAAAGAAAGGATTTGAATGTTAATAAGCTGGAGAATCTAATGAGTCGAGACATGTGAGGTTTCATCGAGAAAATGACGGCATGTGCCTTTAAGGCATTCTGCTACACACACACACACAACCCCCTCTCCAGGCGTCTTAGGCCACGTTTACACAATAAAGGAATTCCTGAGGAGTGTGTGTGAAGTGGGTTTTGTTCCGCTGCCCACGGCCTTTCATACTGATCTGCCTGAGAGAGAGTGACTGTGTGTGTGTGCGTGTGTGTGTGTGTGTGTGGAGGGGGGGTATACAATAGGTAAACCCAGTGTGTGTGCATGTGTGTGTGTGTATTAGCGTTAGTTTCTCTTCAGTTGCATAGTCGACATCACAGCATCGTCTCAAACACAGGCTCCGTCCTAAATCACACACTACTGCACTACACACCGTTACATAGTGCACTGTGTAGCGCATGCTGCATATGTAGCTAGCATTGTTAGCTAGCTGGCTAAGAATTTAGCAGCCACGCTGAATATTTAGCGCTGGCCACAGAGCTCTGGCTGCGTCCCAAACCGCACACAGTGCACTAAACAGTCAACAGCACATGCATAGAATATATTTAGTACACACACACACACACAATACAGATGTGCTGTGCCTTCAGGGTAGAGAACCTAGTAGTTATTCTGAGAGATAAGCAATTGATTGACAGTGGGTGAAAACTCCGCCCATTTTCAGGAAGTTGCCTGGTAAAAACTGGTAATCAAGAATGAGCACCAGAAGAGTTGAGATATGTGAGTCAGTGATTCAGTGAATCAGCTATATGATTCTCCTGAACTTATACTACAGGAGCGGAAAATATGTGATTCAGAGAATCAGTAATTCAGTGAATCATTTATATGATTCTCCTGAACTTATACTACAGGAGCTGAAAATATGTGATTCAGTGAGTCAGTGATTCAGTGAATCAGTTATATGATTCTCCTGAACTTATACTACAGGAGCTGAAAATATGTGATTCAGTGAGTCAGTAATTCAGTGAATCAGTTACATGATTCTCCTGAATTTGTACCACAGGAGCTGAAAGTATGTGATTCAGTGATTCACCGAAGCGTTTATTAGAGATGGAAATGGCTTTATGTATATGTGTGTGTGTGTGTGTGTGCATGTGTGTTTCCTGTATTGTGAGGGTAACAAGTACGCTATTGTGTGTTTTTCTCCATGCATAACCGTTCCTACAGTCAGTTAGCGCTTGACAAAAGAAATCAGACTGGAGGCGAGCCAAACACACACACACACACACACAGATTTCAAATTCAGCACTTATTTACACACTGCTTTAGTATCACACACACACACACTATGTTAATGTGTGTATTTTGGAGCCTAAATTGTATGTGAACAAACACAGTTGTTTGTGTGACCATTTGGCAGTGTTTCAGTGTATGTGTGTGTGTGTGTGTGTAGATGTGAGTCAGTAGTTTCCGTTAAAGTTGAATAGCATGACCTGATTACAGCAGCTTTACCGCTGACTGTTACAAAGCACTCACACTGGCGACTCCTTCCATAAATATCATAAACATCTCCTTACTTCAGAGGCGTGTCCGCTGTACACGTCCCTGTGAATGAGCTGTTACCATAGAAACCGTACGGCATTAGAACGAGTGCGTTAATATAAGCCTGTGTTTCTGTCAGAGCTGCTGTTCTAGAGAATTAATCACCACCTGACGCCAGACCGCACCTGCTACGCTTTTATCCCGTTCTGGTTGTGATTAAAGAGGGTAAATATGACGTGTTTTGAAAGTGTAGAACTTTGTGTTGTTCAGGTTTTCTCTGAATGATGAGGGTGAAGATCACAGTGATAACGCTGTGTGTAAATGTGTGTGTGTGTGTGTTATAGTACGCAGAGTTGATGTAGGATAATCACTGAGCACTGCAGCTGTGGGATTCGGCCGAGAGCAGTACGGTGTGTTCTGATTGGCCGAGAGCAGTACGGTGTGTTCTGATTGGCCGAGAGCAGTACGGTGTGTTCTGATTGGCCGAGAGCAGTACAGTGCATTCTGATTGGCCGAGAGCAGTACGGTGTGTTCTGATTGGCCGAGAGCAGTACGGTGTGTTCTGATTGGCCGAGAGCAGTACGGTGTGTTCTGATTGGCCGAGAGCAGTACGGTGTGTTCTGATTGGCCGAGAGCAGTACAGTGCATTCTGATTGGCCGAGAGCAGTACAGTGCATTCTGATTGGCCAAGAGCAGTACGGTGTGTTCTGATTGGCCAAGAGCAGTACAGTGCATTCTGATTGGCTGAGATCGGCTGTGTGTATTACTTTTGAAGTCATTTTGACTCTAAAGTAGGTTAACCCATAATCCCTTGTTTATGGACACCAACACAATGTGAGAGACACATTTCTTAAATAAATATTGAACCTTCATGTGCTACACGTGTGTGTGTGTGTGTGTGTGTGTGATGATTAAGTGGCTCTAACAGCTCTGGGCCTGTCTACTGCCTAAACACACACACACACACACACACACACACACCTATAATTATAAAACACCAGAGAGACAGAAAGACAGATAGAGAGAGAGAGAGACAGACAGATAGAGAAACAGAGAGAGAGAGAGAGACAGAGAGAGACAGACAGACAGAGAGGGAGAGACAGACAGATAGAGAGAGACAGGCAGAAAGAGACAGATGGACAGAGACAGAGAGAAAGACAGACAGATAGAGAGAGAGAGACAGACAGATAGAGAGAGACAGGCAGACAGACAGATAGAGAGAGAGACAGATGGACAGAGAGGAAGTGTGTTGGCGGAGTTTATTTGAGAGTGTGTAATTACAGGTTTTTGTTGAAAGCATCTGAAAAAGCCTGTTTGCTTACTGCCTTGAATCCACACACACACACACACACACACACACACACACACACACGCACACACACTCAGAGAGCGGTAGCTGGGCATTTCAGTAGAGGAGTGTAATGATTAGTGTGGGAGTTTCAGCCACATCACTGTAGGAAAATGTAGGTCATTAAGCTAGCAGGCTAATTCTGCTAGAAAGTGTTGCCATGACAACCGAGAATAATTATTAGCTAAGCTCTACTGATGTTAGCTTGTGGTCTGAGCTAACATTACCTATATCTGCTCAGCTAGTAGCCATTTTGTGAATTTAGCATTAGCATCTCCTACAACCATTACGGTCTCATTATAGCTAGCTACAGCAGCTAACAAACCGAACAGGAAGTGATGCAGGAAGAAAAAGGAAATGGATTCTTATTGGCCACTTCCACTTCTCACACAAGCACTAAAGAGTGCAGCTATGCTCTTTAACTGTCACTGTGATGGGCATGTCACATGATACATGGCGCACAGCCAACTCATTAGCATCACATTCAGACTGTTCTCTCTCTCTCTCACATACACACACACACACACATATACACACATATTCACACACACACACACACACACACTTACACACACACACACACACACATACACACATATACACACACAAACACACACACACACACACACACAAACATACATATACACACACACACACACACACACACACTGAATGTTTGGCTCTATTACTAGAATAACAAGTCAGTCGAAATAGATACTTACACTGAACATCCGTTACCATTTAACACACGTGCATGTGTGCACACACACTCACACACTCACACACACAATGTTAATGAAGTTGTCCGGCTGACCGACAGTTCGTCATTGTTCTACTTTTTCCCAGGAGTCTCTCTTTCTGTTCTAATCTAATCTGAGTGACAGCTAAGAGTTTGTGTATATATGTGTGTGTGTGTGTGTGTGTGTGTGTGTGTGTGTGTTGTGCTGATGTTGTGTCCTTGGCAGTGTGTCAGGTTGTGTATCTGTCCAAAACCACATCGCATTCACTATACAGTGCACTATGTGTCCATTTTGTAGCACACTCTTGAATTCCCATAATGCACTGCAGCAGGACAGTCTACACACTACCCATAATGCACTGCAGCAGGACAGTCTACACACTACCCATAATGCACTGCAGCAGGACAGTCTACACACTACCCATAATGCACTGCAGCAGGACAGTCTACACACTACCCATAATGCACTGCAGCAGGACAGTCTACACACT
>NW_026521188.1:7500-20000 GCF_001660625.3 Ictalurus punctatus | reverse complement strand
TCCTGTTCGCTGCTCTGCTCAGCACCAAGTGTGTGTGTGTCTGCGTGGGTGTCAGCGAGTGTTTCAGCAGGTGCTTCTGTGTGTGTGTCAATGTGTGTTTCAGTGTGTGTGTCAGTGCTGTCCTGGCGCAGTATGAGGCCGTAGTGAAACCCCGCCCCGTCCTCAGGCACACCCAGCATGTCGTACCACAGCTGAGCCGGACCGTAGCGCCACTCGGCTACACGCGGCCTCGACTCACACACACCCTCGCCCTCACACACCACCGACACACCCTTACACTCCACCGGCGCCATCATGGAGATCTATACACACAGATACAGGGAGAGACAGACAGAAAGGGAGAGACAGACAGATTGTCCATATAAAAATAAAAAAAAACATTATGTGCTAAATAAGTAAATCGTTAGTTTTATCATTAGCTAGTTTATGCTATATATAAGTATATATACACACAGGTGTGTGTGTGTGTGTGTGTGTGTGTCCCACCTCATCATCAGACAGGCACTGCTCTGGAGGAGGGGGCGGGGCATATTCATAATCCCATCCAGATTTCTTCTCATCTCCGCCCTCCGGAGCATGTGATTCGCCGTCAACAGTGGGCGTGTCTGAGTGCGCATCTTTGTGTTTCTTCTTCCTCTTCCTCCGAGCGCTGCGCCACACTGACGGCATGTTCTTACCGGGTCCGAACAAACGCAGGAACCGCAGAACCTGATACATGAAATAACCTGGTATGGTTACAATCCCAGCAAGTGTGTGTATATGTACGTGTATAGCATACGTGTGTGTGTGTGTGTGTGTGTGTGTGTGTGTGTGTGTATACCTGGCCCGGTCTGAACTCGGGGAACAGTTCAGTTACTTGAGGCAGGGCTTTAGCAGTGTCCTTCTGCATGATTCCAGCCAATGGGAGTGTGAGGCTGGACTGAAGCCCCACCCCTCCTGTGGGTGTCACCCTATCACACTCACTCTCGCTGTCTGAGGAGCTGCTAAACTCCGCCTTCTCCCCGACAGAGGAGGGAGCGATGATGGAGGGAAGAATAATACCGTCCCCTTCATCACTCACTACAGAGAGAGCGAGGGAGAGAGAGAGAGAGAAATGTCAACAAACCTATACATGGGTTTGTTCTGAACTGATTTGGGGGGGGGGGGGGGGCAATGTGTCTGTAAATCTCACCACTGGGGCTCTGAGTGGGTGGGTCTTCTTTCTTAGCTATGATTGGCTGGATCGGTGGAGGGGGCGGGGGCATGAGCTTCGCGTCAATGTCCTCAGAGTCAGCATCATAATCATCCTCATCATCTACACACACACACACACACACACACACACACACAGAGGAAAGCAAGGACAGAACATGATCTAGTAGTTCTTAAACAGACATATTCTCTGTGTGTGTGTGTGTGTGTACCTGTTCTGTGTGACAGCTGCATGCTACTCATGGCTTGTTTGTATTTTCGGGATTCATCCTCGGCGACTTCACTGATGTCTGAATAATCCACTGCATCGTCAGTGCTCTTCACCCAGCCTACACACACAAACACACACACACACAATCAAAAGTTGCTGGTTTCTTCAATATACCTCCCATAATGGCCTCTCTCTCTGTCTCACGCACGCACGCACACACACCACACACACGCACGCACGCACGCACGCACGCACGCACGCACGCACACACCGTCTGCGTCAGTGCTCTGCTCGGCGTCCTCCTCAGTGGCGGTGATCTCTGTAATGAGTGCGCCTAGACCAAGAGAGCCCAGACCCGCCAAGTGCTTCTTACTCTCCTGAGAGACAGACAGAGAGACAGACAGAGACACAGACAGACAGACAGAATGAACTTGTACTATGAAACATTACTCATTTTATTCTCTCTCTTTATTTTTCCATCCCTCATTTCCTCTTTTGACGCTGACAGATTATTCATATTTTTTCTCTCTCGCCCCTCTGTTCTCACCGTGTCCAGGACGCTGTCGTCCTCCAGCTGTCCATCCTCATTAATGTTTCCGAACAGGAAGCCGGTCAGGTGGAAGGGACGGTCCTGATCCTCGTCACTGTCCGAGTCGGACATCCTGGACAACAATCACCCAATCAGCACGCAGAGCACTCAGCCAATCAGCACGCAGAGCACTCAGCAGTGCATCTTCAGTCAGTGTGTTGTGTACTTTTTACATCCAGAAAATAATGAAAGAAGAAGCTGAAGTACAGAATGATAAAGTAGTAATGATTTGTCAGTTCTAGGTTCTGTACCCTGTACAGTGTACTGTAGGGAGTGTAATTCAGAATTCTGCTCCAGAAACACACACACTACGAGTGAATGTTAATTTAAAGAAAGTTTCTGTGCAGATGGAGTTACAAACTTCTGTATATAAAATAAATAAATAAAAACTTCCTCACCTCTTTGCCTGAGCTGTGTTTACACTAGGCCGTGACTAAATCCCCGGACTCGAGTGTCCAGGCCTCCCCGGGAAAGGCGCGCTCACTCAGGGAAGAGTCCTCCGAGCCGCGCGCTCAGCCTCTTCTGATCATTCAGCGCGTGCACAAAATCTCACTGATTTCCGTTATGAATAAAGTTTATGGTACACAACTCTAACTATTCAAACCATTTCTATAACTATTTCTGCAGAAAGTCTGAGAGATCATGACTGTGTGGTCAGCTCTGTTAACCAGTCGCTGCCGTAGTGTTTACTGTCATGGTTTCCGGTTTCCGGCGACTTCATTTCCGGTTTGGAAGGACCGCCCACGAAGTATATTTATTTTTAATTTATTTATTTGATATAGATGTATGTTAATATATTTATAGATATAAATACCTAGATACCGCATTCCACATTTATCACTGATTTTTTTTTTAAAAAAAAAACACGTCTGTCTGAGAGAAATCCGCCATCTCACACACACACACACACAGACAGAGAGAACACTGCCTCACAAGAAATGTCTTACTCTGCAGTACACTTCATGCAGTTTGTTGCACGAGTATCTTTTATTACTATGTATATTACAATATGCATATTATACACTATACAGCCAAAAGTTTGTGCACCCCTGTCCAACATATGTCCAAGTTCGACTTGTGACTAGTGATCCCGGTACTGAAGCTCCTCAGATCTAAATGCATGACTGCTTGATGTGTGGAAATAAATGACAGTAATTCAGAAGGGATTTAAAACAAACTGCACACTGAGATCTTTCTTTTTATTTCATTTAACAAAGATTCACGGCGTGTTACAGCGCCCTGCTCCGACCATTAAAATGCAGCTTGGTGCATGATGTTAAAGTTTTACTCAGAGTCTGTGGAACATTTATGTAAGCTATAGCCATACTGGATCACTAAAAGATAAAAAAAAAAACTTCATTAACTATCTAAAGGGCTAAATTTATAACAGAATACAAATGTTGATTATACTCCGTCCATTTCATCAATTCCACTATGTTTGGTCATTTATCCCCTATGATAATGAGTGGGTGTGTCCAAACCTATCCAGCCCTTGATTGGTCCAGACAGTTTTGTCTTAGTTTTTACATCTCATTTTTAAGAAATAAAACGAGCACCAAAAGTAAACTAGTCAAATTTTATTGGCACAATTTCCATGAAATGAGATCAGTTACCGCTGTAAATCAGATTAATAACAAAACATTTGACAATATATCTGTGTAAAACGTCCACTCTTATCGTAAAGTTCCCTCATTTTAGACTTATGTGATTATAAATTAGCACCCAGTTTTAAGCAAAATGATTTTACAGTGTGTATTTTACCTTTTAATCAGAGAGAAGCCTGAAATATCGGCGTGTTCCTGTTATATATATGAACTTTAATCACAGCCCGACATCGTTCTTATGTCTGTAATTCAGTTCCTGCTTTCCTGCTTTGTGTAATAACCCTTTAATACACTGACCCCCCCCCCCCCTCACTTTTAAACACTAAACACACACGTTAGAACATTATTGTCAAGCGTACTGATTTAACTACAAATAAAATCACAAAAAGTCATTTACCACATTGCAGTTCTGTATTATGTATATAATGTATATAATGTAAGCAAATTTTTATTGAAAATGTCATTTTCTAGACACTTTTTACTTGTTTTTGCGTTTTAAATGCTCTTGTTCTATCGCTCTTTCATAGATATAAGTGCTTAAAATGATCTACCAACAGAACAAGATATCTTGCTAAAATGTGATTGTTTGCAGTGAAAACGATTTCAGAGGCCGAGATCAATCATTTCCTACTTCCTATAACCATCATCATCATCATCATCATCATCATCATCATCATCATGAGGTGCTCATTAACACTAGACACGTTCTCCGTCTGCTTTTTCGCGTAATCCCTGCTGAAGCTGGCGGTACTCCGCAGTGTTAGTGTCCTCGTGCCGGTCCTGAGTCACCCACTCGTCCAGGCGCGCGCGCTGGTTCTGATCCAGGATTCCCATGCGGCTGTACTCCGACACCAGGTTTCTGTATCCTGCTTTGTAGTAGCCTCGGATACCGTCATCGGACAACACGTGACTCTGAGACAGAACGCCTTCACCTGGACATACACGCAAGAATCTTATCAGCTGCAGCAACACGACAGCTTCTTTACTCTCAGACCATCAGTTACGCCGTGTTTAACGCCGTGTTGTATTCCTTGTCTTGTCCACTGTGCGTCCGCTGCTGTCTGTGACGTCCGCGATGTCCCGCCAAGGCCTTCGAGAACGTTACTTTATGATACTTTACACTTCTATTACTCTAATGACAATAACACTCTTTAATCTATCTAATCTAATATGTCAAAGATGACATTTACACCATATTAACGATTACGTTAATTTGTTTATTATCGGCGGAGCGTCCGCTGTGAATGAGCTGTTGCTATAGAAACGATGACGTATTAGAGCGTGCGTATTAATATAAACCTGCGCTGCGTTCAGAGCTGCTGTTATTAATGAATAGCGTTATTTATGAAACTAATCAGCAGTAACGTGGTGAAACTACGTAAAAATGCATGGTCTAGCAGGACGAACACCTCCGAGGTTCTTACCTAGAGCGACTCTGAGCTTTTCTGAGGTCAGTGGGTGGTGTAGGATCATGCAGCGTTTCAGCAGAAGCTCTACGTCTCCACTGATCGTAGTGTCTGCTAGAAGATTCCTACAAAAAAACAAACAAACGTTTAAAAGCAGATTCCATCTTTTCCGTTGAGTTTTAATGAAGTAAATAATCCACTGCTTAACATCTGTAACGCTGTGCCTAACGGTGGGAATGGTACCTGGCCATCTGGGAGATCCTGCTTGGGCCCGTAGTTAAAGCTCGTCCTGTGATCCTGTCCCAGAACCTCCATGGCAATCAGGTTCTGTCCGTCACTGTCAGTCTTTATGCTGCTGATCAGATTATAAAGCTGCAGGTTTTTCTTTTTAAACTCGCTCACGTATGTGAACTCGAGTTTGAGCTTTCCATGAACGCCTGAGCTTGTCTGATGGAGTCCTTGGGTGGAATGTGGCTCGTTCTGAGCGTCCCAGTGGTGTTGTTAGCGGACCTCCGAGCAGTTAGAACACTGTCGAGAGAGAGAGAGAGAGAGAGAGAGAGAGAGAGAGAGAGAGAATTAGAGACAACTTGTTAGAATGAAATCTTCTTCTTTAAACTGGTGGTCTAATTTCGAGCTCAGGTGAGTACTGGTCTTCCTCCAGCTGTACAGAATGAGGTAATGGACACCCCGCTGATGTACTACTGTAATACTGAAATGATCATTCTTTACTGGCGTATCAGTTTAATCCTCACACTTTATCACGGATCTCCGTACACGGTGCTGTTGTGACATGAATAAATAAATAAATCACCCAGAGATCAGATACTTTACCGGTGATTTTCACCGACAAATCCGAGGTGGTACATTTTGATGAGGATGCGTTCGTCACTTCTGACGAATTTAACGCTCTGTAAGTATTCCTGCAGCGCAGCGTCGGTTCTCCCTTTACCTCCACCAGGTACGCCGTATTTCCCAGGGTTCCTCTGAGCGAAGTCATATCCTCTCTGGAGGTTAAGCACGGGTGCGTACGAGTCGAGGTTCGTCTGGATCTGCAGATTAAACACAGTCCTGATCACCTCGCGTCACATGTGCAGGTCCACACAGTGCAGAAATTCTCACAGCCACAAGCCAACCAAAAACTCTCATTATACCGTATACATCTCATATATCCACGGCATATCAATGTTTATTTAACCTTCATGGAAGGAGTCTCCAGTGTCAGCGCTCTGTAACAGTCAGAGGGGAAGCGTAACTTTACGTTTCCCAAACCTTCATCACAGATTTACACTTCACTACTGGTTCTCACTCACACACACTGCCATTTAGTTTTTTTATCTGTTTAACATGAAGAGAGGGAACAGAGAGAGAGAACGGAGAGAATAGAAAGAATAGAGAGAGAATAGAGAGAGAGAAAAGAGAAAATAAGGAGAGAGAAAAGAGAGAAAATAGAGAGAGGGAATAGAGAGAGAATAGAGAGAGAAAAGAGAAATAAGGAGAGAGAAAAGAGAGAAAATAGAGAGAGGAATAGAGAGAGGGAATAGAGAGAGAGGGAATAGAGAGAGAATAAAGAGAGAGAATAGAGAGAGAGAATAGAGAGAGAGAATATAGAGAGAATAGAGAGAGAGAATAGAGAGAGAGAATAGAGAGAGAATAAAGAGAGGGAATAGAGAGAGAATAGAGAGAGAATAAAGAGAGGGAATAGAGAGAAAATAGAGAGAGAGAAAATAGAGAGAGAGAATATAGAGAGAATAGAGAGAGAGAATAGAGAGAGAATAGAGAGAGGGAATAGAGAGAGGGAATAGAGAGAGGGAATATAGAGAGGGAATAGAGAGAGAGAATATAGAGAGAATAGAGAGAGAGAAAATAGAGAGAGGGAATAGAGAGAGAGAATAGAGAGAGGGAATAGAGAGAGAATAGAGAGAGAGAATAGAGAGGGAATAGAGAGAGAATAGAGAGAGGAAATAGAGAGAGGGAATAGAGAGAGAATAGAGAGAGAGAATAGAGAGGGAATAGAGAGAGGGAATAGAGAGAGGGAATAGAGAGAGAGAATATAGAGAGAATAGAGAGAGAGAATATAGAGAGAGAATAGAGAGAGGGAATAGAGAGAGAGAATAGAGAGGGAATAGAGAGGGAATAGAGAGAGGGAATAGAGAGAGAGAATATAGAGAGAATAGAGAGAGAGAATATAGAGAGAGAATAGAGAGAGGGAATAGAGAGAGAGAATAGAGAGGGAATAGAGAGGAATAGAGAGAGAGAATAGAGAGGGAATAGAGAGAGGGAATATAGAGAGGGAATAGAGAGAGAGAATATAGAGAGAATAGAGAGAGAGAATATAGAGAGAGAATAGAGAGAGGGAATAGAGAGAGAATAGAGAGAGAGAATAGAGAGGGAATAGAGAGGGAATAGAGAGAGGGAATAGAGAGAGAATATAGAGAGAATAGAGAGAGAGAATAGAGAGAGGGAATAAAGAGGGAATAGAGACGAGAGAGAATAGAGAGAGAGAATAGAGAGAGTAAAGAGGGAATAGAGAGAGAATAGAGAGAATAAAGAGAGAGAGAATAGAGAGAGAATAGAGAGAGTAAAGAGGGAATAGAGAGAGAGAGAATAGACAGAGAGAATAGAGAGAGTAAAGAGGGAATAGAGAGAATAAAGAGAGAGAGAATAAAGAGAGAGAATAGAGAGAATAAAAAGAGGGAATAAAGTGAGGGAACAAGTGTTTTTATAGCTGCTTATAACGTAAGTGAGAACAGGAAGTAACTCGTTTGAAAGGCACGATGTGGTGTTTTTAATAATCAACTTGCTGTGGTGTGAGAGGGATAGAACACTTGAGGGCGTGCTGTTAAAGGAAAATAATCAACTTTGGGGCTTTAACGATAACTCTGTTTCATCCCAGTTGTTGATTATTGTCCCATCACATCGCTCCCTGAGAGTTTTATTCCTTACTACGGAATTCTGATCCATATTTGCCGAGCCGAGCCGGACACTAACCCCACGATGAATCAGAGCCATAAATTAAATGTGCCTTCACCTCCTTTATCACTTTCTCACGTAGCATCAAAGCTTTCTTTCTTTTGGGTCTTCTGTCTCGCCGCCCATTGCTCGGGCGAGTGCGTGATAAAGAGCATTCGGACGGTCCGAGTCCACGCTGATTATCCTGCCGTCATCTTGTACGACGTCAAAATGGCTCGCTGTACAGCTGTGCAGCAGCTCTGTTTTTAAAAGGAAAAGATGTTGAGCACACGGTGTTTCAGAAGCATCATCACTGAGATGTATTTCTATACGCGAGCTGCGTAGCGCTCTAGTGCCCAGACTTACTGTGATGGATGCGGGGCATTCGCAGATTTGGTAATCCTCAGTTTTATATCACCTGCGGATTTGCTGGTTCCTGGGTAACGTTCCTCAGTGAGCGGTTTTCCGTTCTCATCGACGACAGCGAGTTTGAATTCCTTTTCCATGGAGCAGATTACTTTTCGTGAGCACGTACACATCGAGGGCTGTAGCGGGCTTGATCGGCTCGGCTCACATCTTCCACGTACCGCCTCAGCCGTGTCATGTCCACGTCCGACGGCTGTTCCGGTTCCCTGTGGCTCGCAGTCTTCTCGTTGTGTTTTTGCCTCTGGTCATGGAAGAAACGTTGAGTTCGGTTGCCTGCTCATGACGCGGTCTACCGCCTGTCCAACGGCACTGCCTCAACTGACTCTTAAATGTGCCCGGTCATTAAAGACGCTATATGTTCGGAACAGGAACTGACGAATTGCTCAGAAACTTTCTCAGCGATAATCTGTAGCAGTTCTTTTTTAAGGCGTTGTACATCGTGTAGATTGTGTCGTCCGTCCTGGTCATATTCCGTTCATGCCTTTCTGAAGCTCACTGATGCTCTCTAGAAATTCAGGAACAAATTTCTGGTCTATTATCTTCTTTGTCGGTACGGCCTCCAATATTTGAGCGAGACGTGTCGAGTACTCAGCTACTTTCAGAACCAGCTTTGCCATTTCAAACACACCTTTCGCCCTTCTCCTTAACCATAATCTCTGCTGCTGCGTTACACACCTCGGAGAGTTTGCTGATAACCTCTTGTGCTGTGGTACAGTCCACTATGAGGTGAGGAGCGATATCTTCGCAGAGCACAGCGACCGATTTCTCGTGTTTGCGTCTCATATTTATGGTCAATCTTGAAATTCACCTTTTCCAAGGCAGCTTTCGGAACACCTGAGCTGATGAACTCGGCAAGACTCAGATCCAGTTTACTGTTCCCCTTCACCGATGAAGTAACCATGTCCTTAAAACTTCTTCGTAAAATGTTCCCAAGAACTTCCTGAAGCGCTTTGTCGATGGCGTAGTTCATGGCAGTGACCACAGACTGTTTCCCGAGTTCCTGAATCCGCGTATTTCGTGGCATGTTTGAAGTTCTGTCTGAGCGCTGTAGAAGATGCCATGTTTTCAGTGTAGACTTAAAAGATGTCTGCGTGAGGGATGATACACCAGACTGAACGCTTCCTTTGAATGAACATAAACGTCGCCTTTTCCTGATTGATGAATTCCGACGCAACAGAAGAGAAGGACTTGGTACCGTTGAGGAGACTTTTTTGTCACTTTAAACACTGCGGTCACGCTTTTCTTGATAACGCTAAACCCGGCCGTTAGCAAAAGCGGAGCCCTATGCTGATACTCTTCGAGACTTGCCCATGACACCCAATCGAAGGTTGCCCTTTATCATCCCCTCGATTCCACTGATCATGTCCGACACCCCTTCTGAAATCAGACCCATTCCAACTGGCTGGCTGTCCCAAGTGTCAGCGCACAAGACTAGGATCCCAGCGATCACCTGCACCACCCCGAGTATGAAACAGATCAAATGCATCCAAGCAAAACTTGGCTTTTTTTTCACCTCGAAAAACAACACCGAGGGCCGTTAGTCGTATAAAGATCTCAGCTCGTTCGTGACGATGAAGTTCTTTTCTGCGGGACAACATGTAGACAGAACAGTCCTCCGTAATGGCGTCGCTGTTGCTTTTCTCCAGCTCTCGAAGTTTAGTCAACGCGTTTATCGATGTACGTCCTCCACGACTTAAAGATGTTCATTCTGGCCTCCATTTGACTCTGGAAGTTGTTGTTTTTCTGTGCGGTGCTCAACGTTCCCAGTGACTGAGATGTTACACGAGACCATAGTGTTTGAGACTTCTGAGACATAGACATCAACGGATTTCTTTGCGTCTTCCAGCAGGTTCATAGCGTCGGCTTTATAGTTGTCCCCGCCGAGGTTGATGGTGATGTACGCCTGGTTGTAGAGGGCCACAGCCTTGTAGTGTGGGTCAAAGCTTGCAACTTTCTGCCAATAGGATTTGACTCCAAAGTCATCTCTGGATTTGTTTCGGCAGTACAGATCAGTTCTTACGATGGCCTGTCTGACGTGATCGTAGAAATGATCGCTTTCTCCTCGCAGCAGCTTTCTGCTTGTCTCGTCCGTCGTCCTGATAAGGTCTGCTTCAAGTTGTCTGAAGTCATCATGCCTGTTGATGTGCTCCTCATGAAGGGTCAACCACAAGGCCCAAGATTCTTTCATAGCGTTGACGGCAGGCTGATAATCAAACTTATGCTGATGATGTGTGAAGCAATCAGGAATTTTACTGAGCCGCATTTGCATGGGGTCCAGTTTTTCGTTCGGTGTGTAATGCCCATCAAAGTTCTTCAACAATGTACAAAATGTGGAAAACAGATCTTCCTTCAGGTTTATTTCAACCAGCTCGTCACTTTCCATGTCGTGGATTCGTTTAATTTCATAATCCTCTCTTAACTGACGCATGATTTCCACAGACTGACCTTGGTAAGCAGGTGCGAGATGATCACAGTTCACAACCATCTGGACCATCCCTGGATTGCCTTTCCGAGACGTACGACCGAATATTTGTTTCTCCACTCTTCGGTGTGTGGAAAGTGAGTAAGAAGAATGAAAAGACCGCCACAATTATTCACGTTTTCATCAACCTTTATGTCTGTCCCCCGTCCTGCGAGATTCGTAGCAATGATGACTCTGCCTGCACAGAAGGTCTGTTTTTCAATGTCATGCTTCTCGCTGATGGTGTACATAGTAATCTGGTCTGCTTTAAATCTGCCGCCATCTTGTATTTTCACGTGGAGTTCATCTGCCGTTTTAACGTCCTCACAAATCACCAAGACGACTTGTCCTCTCTCTGCTACTTTCCATGAGGGTCTCACAAATAGTCTGGATCCACTGGTGAGTCCCACCTTTCACCTGGATGACTGGAAGCTCGACCACACGCTTATGGCGATGTGCAGGTACGGTGTAACTCTTCGCTTCATAATATTTTGCCAGAAAGTCCTGATCTGCCTTCCCTCCTAATGTACCTGAAACACCAAATATACCATTCCTGCTGAGGTACCTTTTAAAGTAATGGAAATTTGACATGTAGTTTGTGACGTTGGATATCGGTGAAATCGCAAGTTGGTGCTTGAACTCCAAAAACTGCTGCAGTCCGTTACCCCACTTCTTGTTTTTCTCCAGCACTCCACTCGCTTTGAAGTCCACTGGAATGACGGCGTTACACTCGTGTCTGTCAGTTTCCTGTCCAGCGGCCGGCGAGGCGTCGATCATGTATTCTCGGCCCTGCGACATCTCAACAGCCCTTAGTGCGTTCCGGACAAAAACCTCCAACTGATTCTCAACATAGCTCTTCAAGAAAAAAGGGACGACGATGAAGGGGTCGGATTCTTCGGCCGTTTGGAGGTGATCCGAGTACTTGATAGACGAATTTATTGTCTTTACAGTCGCGTCGATCAGCGATTTCTCAGACAGGATTTCACACGCCAGTCCTCCGTCCAGCAGGAGCATTTCAACATTAAGGTCACCTTGTTTTCCCGAGCGTGGAAACTTTTGGCTTTCTTCTTCTCTAAAGCATAGCACTTAAACACGGCGCTGCTCTCCAAGACCTCCTCAAATATGCTCAGCAGATCGTACTGTTGTGAAACTCCAAGTTTCTTCATGACTTCAGATAATGCTTTGGACATTCCATCCTCATTCCCATCACCATCGCTTTCATTCTCTTTCTTGCTCTCGGCTTGACGTATCATTTCGATGTCCTCCTGGGTGTAGAACCCCAAAGTCACTCCAGGCAACAAGATCTCGTTTGCTGAGAAGCTTTCTGTTTCCAGTCCCATAACGGCTGCTGTTACAGCTTTGTGGAAGTACTGTATCCTCGCTGCCCATTTGATCTCACCTGTTTCAAACATTTCAATTGGTTGACATGCAGATATCATGGCCCATATGCTGGAAAGCACTTGCTCCACATGCCTAAATCCACTAGATTCATGGGACAAGAACGTCACTTGAACTCCATTGTCCAAGGTCATGTAGTCCACTTCATCCACTATTACAAGCTCAAAGTTCCTGTCATTACGGGTAATCCTCTTCTCGAATTCCTGTTTAAGTGTGTCTGCTGCAAACACTCCCACTGTGCCATATACTATTTGTTGTCGGTAAG
>NW_026521188.1:0-2500 GCF_001660625.3 Ictalurus punctatus | reverse complement strand
AGCGTAGTCAGTCCACCTATTAGCATGTTTTTGGGAGGTGGTGGAACGGGGAACCCCTACAGCACCACAGTGAAGGCTTCAGTAACACCTAGATGACTGTTTTGATCCTCTAGGTGAAAAAAGTAATATTCACAGCCTCTGCTGAGACTGGAGGTTATTTAATAACCTGCTATATACTGTTCCACCAGATGTCAGCAGAGGACTAAACTGCTGGAAGTAACCCCACAGTGAGCTGCTTCTCTCTTTAGAATATTTGGGTGCGTCTCAACCAGCTCCTAGTTCAGTAGTGAGGGCACTGATCAGGGAGTCAGCCATTTTAAGTGCTGTCTCAATCACAAATCCTTCCAGTGCTCTGGAACGTTCACTCCCTAAAAATATCCCACAATGCACCTCAAACCCCAGGGAGTTACTGGAAATGACGTCATGTTTCTGAAGCGTTCAGCTCGAAAAAAATGGGGACGAACTCTCAGCCGACTTCGTTTACAAATGTAAGCAGCTTGTTCTTGTTGTTGTGGCTCTCAAATGATCATTTACGTTCGCACTTTTAACTTTATTTGACGTTGTGTAAATTTGTTTGAGTCTAATAACTTTTAAGTGTTTTAACGATTTTTTTTAAAGTCCACTAGCTTGCCACGATCCCGCTTGACATATTATAACAGAAATGAGTGTGATTAAGATAGCAGTCTTATATGACATATAAATAAATCTAAATATATTTTTTACATTTTAAATTTTTGCTGTCGTTTTACAACACAAGTGTGTAGTCATGTGACCGGAAATTCAGTTATCTGTGTCCCAATGTGTCCCAACTCGTATACTGTACACCACCTACTGAACTACCTACAGTGTCATCTCACCGATCCCTGCACTGTAACACCGTGCACCAGAGGGAGCTACTGAGCATCCTGTTACTGCACCTCAGTACACTCAGTCTTTACCACCTCGGCCTCCTGGGACTGAAACTTCCACCACTGGAGCTGATTTAAGCAACACATACAAATCACACATATCCTGAACGGGCACAGCTGTGATTCAGTGTAGGCACAAGGCCACAGGTAATCTAAAGTAATCTCAGATAATCTCAGGTTATCACAGATAATCTCAGATAATCTCAGGTAATCTCAGGTAATCTCAGGTAATTTCAGGTAATCTCAGGTAATTTCAGGTAATCTCAGATAATCTCAAATAATCTCAGATAATCTCAGGTTATCACAGATAATCTCAAATAATCTCAGGGTATCATAGATAATCTTAGGTAATCTCAAATAATCTCAGATAATCTCAGATAATCTCAAATAATCTCAGATAATCTCAGGTAATCTCAGATAATCTCAGTATCTCAGATAAAATCAGGTAATCTCAGGTAATTTCAGGTAATCTCAGATAATCTCAATAATCTCAGATAATCTCAGGTAATCTCAGATAATCTCAGGTAATCTTCAGTAATCTCAGGTAATTTCAGGTAATCTCAGATAATCTAAATAATCTCAGATAATCACAGGTAATCTCAGATAATCTCAGGTAATCTCAGATAATCTCAGGTTATCACAGATAATTCTCAGGTAATTTCAGGTAATCTCAGGTAATCTCAGGTAATTCAGGTAATCTCAGATAATCTCAGGTTACACAGATAATCTCAAATAATCTCAGATAATCACAGGTAATCTCAGATAATCTCAGGTAATCTCAGATAATCTCAGTAATCTCAGATAATCTCAGGTAATCTCAGATAATCCTCAGGTAATTTCAGGTAATCTCAGATAATCCAGGTTATCACAGATATCTCAATAATCTCAGATAATCTTTTCAGGTAATTCAGATAAATCTCAGATAATCTCAGGTAACTCAGATAGTCTCCGATAGTATCAGGTAATTTCAGATATAACCGCACAATTGCAAGTGTGATATTGCTTTATATAACAATTCTATAAGCAAGAAAATTGATATTGAGTTAAGTGACATTTTGGGTAAAATTGTGCCGAACATATTGTTTATTTTTAGTTGAAATAGTCAAAGAAGCACTCTCATGTACAGCCTTCAGCGAGCTAACGTTTAGATTTGTACATTCACATTAAAGGGAGCTGTCAGTGTGGCTGTTCCCTTTTCCTGTTGTCGAATCTGACGAATCGCAAAGGTAACCCCGCCACATCCGCCGATGACGTTGTGAACTGTAGTAAGGGGTATGAACTACGCGAACACAGCGGAGCGGAGGGATTACACAGCCGCATCGTCCAATCAGATCCCCGGAACCATGGTGTATAATAAAGTTTCGATGAAGTGTATAGACAGTTATGTTCATGCTCACGTTTAATCTGTGTAACGTCTGAGTAATTTATACCAGCGTTCTCCAGGGTTCTCCTGCACCTTCCTGTAGTCCTGAAGGAGCTCATTTTCACACCTGTACTTCAGAAACTGTTTTTCTTTTGCTCGTATTCTACACACCAACACACCCTTTACAAAATGATGGCTTTTCTTTTCAGAGTACAAGAAGATGTGATTA
>NW_026521187.1:90000-91757 GCF_001660625.3 Ictalurus punctatus | reverse complement strand
GAGAGAGAGAGAGAGGAGAGAGAGAGCGAGATTGGAGAGAGAGAGAGAGGGAAAGAGAGAGAGGGGGGAAGAGAGAGAGGGGGGGGAAGAGAGAAAGAGGAGAGGGGAGGGGAAAGAGAGAGAAGGTGAAGGACAGTGTGATAATTCCATGTTACAGCATTTGTCCACACGGGGGCGCTGTTTTCACAGCCTCATCACTAAATCTTAAGGAGCCCCTGTTACGCTGCATACGAACATGTCTGATTTGGTTTTAAAGGTCTCACACAGTAGGATTCTATGCATCCAAGATCAAGTAAATCTGGAATTACTGACGATTCGTTTCAGCTGTTCAGAATCGCTTCCTTCTTCTGTTCAGCTCTAGAACACACTACATGAAATGGAACATGTGAAAAAGTAATAATAGGGGCGCTTTAACTATCTTTTATCTGCTATGCTGTCATGGTTGCTATGGTGACAGCATCCTCTGGGAGGAGTTATGACACTTTGTTCTTGTCACTTTTGTAATAAAAAAGCAATTAGAGCAGGATCAAAGTGAAATCCTTGTTTCTTGATTGGCTGGCAGAGGGGTGTGTTATTCTCATACAGAGACACGGCGAGAGTCAAACCTGCACCCCACCTCCGAACTCACCACATCATACACAGCCGACTGCTGCCAGGTCATATCGGTGAGGGGGCGGGACAGGAAGTGGTCACTCACCTCAGGCACGGCCATCATCTTCTGAGTGACGATGTTGTCGAGGGATGAAGGAGAAGGCGACCTGATCATCATCATCCAACAGCGGGTTAATCGCCTTCTCCAGGCGTACCAGACGCTCCTCCTTCTACACACACACACGATTAACACAGCAGACAGGATAAATAAATAGAAACTAGCGGTGTGTAACACTCACACACAGCAGAATGTTTCGTTTTGTTTTTTTACCTCTTTCAGTTTCTCATCACAGAGGTCCAGCATGGACTGAGCCACCTGCGTCAGAGGATGTTTCGCTCCTGATACACACACACACACAACACACACACACACACACACAACACACAACACACACAACACACACAAAAGGGATAGTTACTGTCCAGTCATATGATGCACATCCTGATTTTGCTCAGTGACAATAACAGGCGTCAACAGATTGACAGGGGCGGGGCTTAAGTGGTGTGACCATCGCTAGCCTTTCCTTTTTACTTCTTGAGCCCAATTCAGAATCTGCAGCAATGATGTCCACTAAATCTTACAGGAAAGTTTCATATAATTTCAAGGCCAGTGTGTGTGTGCGCATTGGCGTGTGTGTTTGTGTGTTACCGTTTGTACGTGGCACTGTTTTGACGATGAGCTCCACGCTCTCTCTGAACTCCTCTCGGGATGGGTACAGACGCTTCCTCACGTTCTCACGCAGTGTCTGCAGGTCCATCGGCCGAGTGATGATCTTATAATAATCCTTCACCAGCTTACTGTTCACCGGTGTGTGGAACGGGTACGTCTGCGCACGCGCACACAACACACACACACACAAACACCACACACACACACACACACACAGGTTGTGTCCCAAACCACATGTGCCCCAAAAAAATAACCAGAACCTGTAGTGCACACACTTAATAACCGGTACCATGACAACCATTCATTGCCTATTGATTATGGACAAGTGTGTGTGTGTGTGTACATTGGGGTGGTCTCTCATGTCGTGATGATGCTCTCCAGGATGGAGGACGAGTGACCATCGGTCCGTCCTCCTGCGTGGATCGACTTGTGAGGA
>NW_026521187.1:67500-85000 GCF_001660625.3 Ictalurus punctatus | reverse complement strand
TGTGTGTGTGTGTGTGTGTGTGTGTGTGTGTGTGTGTTACCTGTAGGAAGTCCCGGATGTGTGTGTTGGCCCGTTTGGAGTTGGGTCCAGGCACTTCGTACAGAGGACACTCCTGTCCCACTACAAATATGTCCAACACCTCGCGGATGAAGTAACCCTGACGCGTCCGGAGAATCAGGAAATCCGTCTCTGGCATCTTGTGCAGGTATATAGGAGCTCGGAACAGGTTATTCTCAAACGCCTGGCACACACACACACAAAGTTCTGAGTACGGAAACTAAAAGAGAACATCTGAGGAAAGATCACAATCCATTAGCAGGTGTGTGTGTGTGTGTGTGTGTGTGTGTGTGTGTGTGTGTTACCTGCAGCAGTTGTCCAGGATGGAGTGATCCCAGGAAAGGAGATGTGTGGCAGTACACAGTCTCTCCATACTTATAGTCCGGAGCACCGGGGTCTTTACCAGGCTTCTGCACACACACACACACACACACACACATTTATACTGTGTATACACACACACACTACATTACCACCACAGTGCTGCTGAGTTGTGGACTGTGATTGGTCAGAAGGCGTCGATTCATTTCCTATAACAGTGGCGCTAGAGTTAAAAACGTCGTGTGTAATTGTTGAGACTTGACTGATCGATCACATGACCAGAGGAAACGACGACTCACCCTCTTGTAGTAGTTTTTGATCTTGGTTGCCATGCCAACCTGCAGCATGAGGGGCGGGTACTCCTCACTGTACTCTGCCAGAATCAGATCTCCATCTTTACCGGTCAGATCCTGATTGGTGCGCATGAAGAACATGTCCCCGCCCCCTGAGGCCTGTCGCTCCTGCTCCCTCATCTGCATACGCATACACACACACACACACACACACAGCATGAAGAACATGTCCCCGCCCCCTGAGGCCTGTCGCTCCTGCTCCCTCATCTGCACACACACACACACACACACACACACACACACACACACACACCTTGGCCTTCTTCTTGATGTGTTTGAGGAGGGGCTGCACTGAGTGAGGTCCAGGCTGAGACAGAGAACCAAATGAGTACTTCTTGAGTGAGGGACGGTGGAACTGACGCAGCTTCATCGGGCCCATGTGGGTCGGGAAAAAACGGCTGCCTCAACTCCAATGCTGGGATGGAGTGCTGCACAGAGAGAGAGAGAGAGAGAGAGAGAGAGAGAGAGAGAAGGGAGAGAGAAGGAGGGGGAGAGAGAGAGAGACAGAAGGAGGGGGAGAGAGAGAGAGACAGAAGGAGGGAGAGAGAGAGAGAGACAGAAGGAGGGAGAGAGAGAGAGAGACAGAAGGAGGGAGAGAGAGAGAGAGAGAGAGAGAGAGAGAGACACACAGAAGGAGGGAGAGGGAGAGAGAGAGAGTGTGAGAGTGAGAGAGACAGGGAGACACAGAAGGAGGGAGAAAGAGGGAGAGAGAGAAGGAATAAACACTGATGTACCTGCAGCGGCTGTAACAGTGTGTAAATTACAGTGTGTATATTTTTACCCCACCTGAATGATGTTACCCCCAAACGTGTCCCCTCAGCCCCTGCTGTTTGGGGTAGTAGAACTCATCATTGGACAGATTCCATGGGTCTTTAACTTCCGGCTGGGACATGTTCTAAACACACACACACACACACACACACACACACACAGACACAGAGAGAGAGAGAGAGAGAGAGAGAGAGAGAGAGAACTCTAACACCTACAATACACACACTCTCAGAGAGCAACAATACAAAGATTTTTTTTATGTGTTTGGGACACGCCCACAGGTGAGGGTGTTTATGTGGACTAAATAGTAAGTGTGTGTGGGGTTCGGGACACGCTCACAGTGGACAGGTGAGGGTGTTTAACCTGTTGTGGTTCCTCTTTAATGACGCCCGTTTTCCCGAGCAGAATGCGGCTCTTTTTCAGAGAAGACTCCTTCTTGTTCTCTTTAGATGGAGAGTGAGATGTTCTCTCCTCCTTCTCACTGGGGATCTCTGTACACACACACACACACACACACACACACACACACACACACACACACACACGGGCTTAAGGTTACTTGTGATCAAAAGGGCTTCTACGCTGAATAGAGGTATAGTTTAAAGAAAAGGTTAAAGGTTACCCAGTATGATGTTCTCATCGTTGGGGTCGAGGGTCAGGACAGGAGGAGACAGCAGACGCTCCATATTCTGATCGTCCCAGATGATGTTGTCTTCCCATCGTCCGTACACCAGCTCCTCGTTATCGATCGGGAAAATCGAGTACCACAGAGAATCACCCTCGTGGGAAACTACACACACACACACACACACACACACACACACACACACAGATGTCCAGTGAGATTTATTATGGTATGATGTGGATAAAAGGTGGATTATGGGATGAAACTCAGATCTAGGAGCTATAACAGTTTCAGATGAACGGTTACGGGTGTGAGTTAGTAATAATGTTTATTAGGGCCAGTGAAGTGTGATTTGGGACGCGCCCAGCGTTCAGTGCGTTTCCTCACCGTCCTGACTGTGCTTGTCGCGTTTAGAGCCCGTTATAGAGGGAGTTTTGGGAATGGGGGGCGGAGTTGGGGGTATCAGCTGGGAATTACTGCGACTCAGACCTACACACACACACACACACACACCCCAAAAACAAAAATAAAGTAGACATGGCTGATGATTGGAGAAACATTCTGACACATTGTGTGCTTAAGTGTTACTGCTGGTGTGTGTTTAAGAGTCATGTGTGTGTGTTTAAGAGTGAGGTGAGTGTACCCTGTTGTGCGTTGTAAGCATTAGCATTGCGTGTCATGCTGGAGGGAAGCCACCCTGCCAGACTGGCCCTCTGGGTCTTAGTGCCCTTGTGTTTCACGTCCTCTCCATTCCAGATGATATCGTCCTCCCACTGCAGCTGTGTGACCATGAGGAAGAGCTCGTCCTCCAGCTGCACACACACACACACACACGCATATACTGATCTGTATACAAACACACTCGTGTGGGGTGTGTGTGTGTGATATACAGACCTCAGACTGCTCCTTGTCCTGTTCGCTGCTCTGCTCAGCACCAAGTGTGTGTGTGTCTGCGTGGGTGTCAGCGAGTGTTTCAGCAGGTGCTTCTGTGTGTGTGTCAATGTGTGTTTCAGTGTGTGTGTCAGTGCTGTCCTGGCGCAGTATGAGGCCGTAGTGAAACCCCGCCCCGTCCTCAGGCACACCCAGCATGTCGTACCACAGCTGAGCCGGACCGTAGCGCCACTCGGCTACACGCGGCCTCGACTCACACACACCCTCGCCCTCACACACCACCGACACACCCTTACACTCCACCGGCGCCATCATGGAGATCTATACACACAGATACAGGGAGAGACAGACAGAAAGGGAGAGACAGACAGATTGTCCATATAAAAATAAAAAAAAACATTATGTGCTAAATAAGTAAATCGTTAGTTTTATCATTAGCTAGTTTATGCTATATATAAGTATATATACACACAGGTGTGTGTGTGTGTGTGTGTGTGTGTCCCACCTCATCATCAGACAGGCACTGCTCTGGAGGAGGGGGCGGGGCATATTCATAATCCCATCCAGATTTCTTCTCATCTCCGCCCTCCGGAGCATGTGATTCGCCGTCAACAGTGGGCGTGTCTGAGTGCGCATCTTTGTGTTTCTTCTTCCTCTTCCTCCGAGCGCTGCGCCACACTGACGGCATGTTCTTACCGGGTCCGAACAAACGCAGGAACCGCAGAACCTGATACATGAAATAACCTGGTATGGTTACAATCCCAGCAAGTGTGTGTATATGTACGTGTATAGCATACGTGTGTGTGTGTGTGTGTGTGTGTGTGTGTGTGTGTGTATACCTGGCCCGGTCTGAACTCGGGGAACAGTTCAGTTACTTGAGGCAGGGCTTTAGCAGTGTCCTTCTGCATGATTCCAGCCAATGGGAGTGTGAGGCTGGACTGAAGCCCCACCCCTCCTGTGGGTGTCACCCTATCACACTCACTCTCGCTGTCTGAGGAGCTGCTAAACTCCGCCTTCTCCCCGACAGAGGAGGGAGCGATGATGGAGGGAAGAATAATACCGTCCCCTTCATCACTCACTACAGAGAGAGCGAGGGAGAGAGAGAGAGAGAAATGTCAACAAACCTATACATGGGTTTGTTCTGAACTGATTTGGGGGGGGGGGGGGGGGCAATGTGTCTGTAAATCTCACCACTGGGGCTCTGAGTGGGTGGGTCTTCTTTCTTAGCTATGATTGGCTGGATCGGTGGAGGGGGCGGGGGCATGAGCTTCGCGTCAATGTCCTCAGAGTCAGCATCATAATCATCCTCATCATCTACACACACACACACACACACACACACACACACAGAGGAAAGCAAGGACAGAACATGATCTAGTAGTTCTTAAACAGACATATTCTCTGTGTGTGTGTGTGTGTGTACCTGTTCTGTGTGACAGCTGCATGCTACTCATGGCTTGTTTGTATTTTCGGGATTCATCCTCGGCGACTTCACTGATGTCTGAATAATCCACTGCATCGTCAGTGCTCTTCACCCAGCCTACACACACAAACACACACACACACAATCAAAAGTTGCTGGTTTCTTCAATATACCTCCCATAATGGCCTCTCTCTCTGTCTCACGCACGCACGCACACACACACACACACGCACGCACGCACGCACGCACGCACGCACGCACGCACACACCGTCTGCGTCAGTGCTCTGCTCGGCGTCCTCCTCAGTGGCGGTGATCTCTGTAATGAGTGCGCCTAGACCAAGAGAGCCCAGACCCGCCAAGTGCTTCTTACTCTCCTGAGAGACAGACAGAGAGACAGACAGAGACACAGACAGACAGACAGAATGAACTTGTACTATGAAACATTACTCATTTTATTCTCTCTCTTTATTTTTCCATCCCTCATTTCCTCTTTTGACGCTGACAGATTATTCATATTTTTTCTCTCTCGCCCCTCTGTTCTCACCGTGTCCAGGACGCTGTCGTCCTCCAGCTGTCCATCCTCATTAATGTTTCCGAACAGGAAGCCGGTCAGGTGGAAGGGACGGTCCTGATCCTCGTCACTGTCCGAGTCGGACATCCTGGACAACAATCACCCAATCAGCACGCAGAGCACTCAGCCAATCAGCACGCAGAGCACTCAGCAGTGCATCTTCAGTCAGTGTGTTGTGTACTTTTTACATCCAGAAAATAATGAAAGAAGAAGCTGAAGTACAGAATGATAAAGTAGTAATGATTTGTCAGTTCTAGGTTCTGTACCCTGTACAGTGTACTGTAGGGAGTGTAATTCAGAATTCTGCTCCAGAAACACACACACTACGAGTGAATGTTAATTTAAAGAAAGTTTCTGTGCAGATGGAGTTACAAACTTCTGTATATAAAATAAATAAATAAAAACTTCCTCACCTCTTTGCCTGAGCTGTGTTTACACTAGGCCGTGACTAAATCCCCGGACTCGAGTGTCCAGGCCTCCCCGGGAAAGGCGCGCTCACTCAGGGAAGAGTCCTCCGAGCCGCGCGCTCAGCCTCTTCTGATCATTCAGCGCGTGCACAAAATCTCACTGATTTCCGTTATGAATAAAGTTTATGGTACACAACTCTAACTATTCAAACCATTTCTATAACTATTTCTGCAGAAAGTCTGAGAGATCATGACTGTGTGGTCAGCTCTGTTAACCAGTCGCTGCCGTAGTGTTTACTGTCATGGTTTCCGGTTTCCGGCGACTTCATTTCCGGTTTGGAAGGACCGCCCACGAAGTATATTTATTTTTAATTTATTTATTTGATATAGATGTATGTTAATATATTTATAGATATAAATACCTAGATACCGCATTCCACATTTATCACTGATTTTTTTTTAAAAAAAAAACACGTCTGTCTGAGAGAAATCCGCCATCTCACACACACACACACACAGACAGAGAGAACACTGCCTCACAAGAAATGTCTTACTCTGCAGTACACTTCATGCAGTTTGTTGCACGAGTATCTTTTATTACTATGTATATTACAATATGCATATTATACACTATACAGCCAAAAGTTTGTGCACCCCTGTCCAACATATGTCCAAGTTCGACTTGTGACTAGTGATCCCGGTACTGAAGCTCCTCAGATCTAAATGCATGACTGCTTGATGTGTGGAAATAAATGACAGTAATTCAGAAGGGATTTAAAACAAACTGCACACTGAGATCTTTCTTTTTATTTCATTTAACAAAGATTCACGGCGTGTTACAGCGCCCTGCTCCGACCATTAAAATGCAGCTTGGTGCATGATGTTAAAGTTTTACTCAGAGTCTGTGGAACATTTATGTAAGCTATAGCCATACTGGATCACTAAAAGATAAAAAAAAAAAACTTCATTAACTATCTAAAGGGCTAAATTTATAACAGAATACAAATGTTGATTATACTCCGTCCATTTCATCAATTCCACTATGTTTGGTCATTTATCCCCTATGATAATGAGTGGGTGTGTCCAAACCTATCCAGCCCTTTGATTGGTCCAGACAGTTTGTCTTAGTTTTTACATCTCATTTTTAAGAAATAAAACGAGCACCAAAAGTAAACTAGTCAAATTTTATTGGCACAATTTCCATGAAATGAGATCAGTTACCGCTGTAAATCAGATTAATAACAAAACATTTGACAATATATCTGTGTAAAACGTCCACTCTTATCGTAAAGTTCCCTCATTTTAGACTTATGTGATTATAAATTAGCACCCAGTTTTAAGCAAAATGATTTTACAGTGTGTATTTTACCTTTTAATCAGAGAGAAGCCTGAAATATCGGCGTGTTCCTGTTATATATATGAACTTTAATCACAGCCCGACATCGTTCTTATGTCTGTAATTCAGTTCCTGCTTTCCTGCTTTGTGTAATAACCCTTTAATACACTGACCCCCCCCCCCCTCACTTTTAAACACTAAACACACACGTTAGAACATTATTGTCAAGCGTACTGATTTAACTACAAATAAAATCACAAAAAAGTCATTTACCACATTGCAGTTCTGTATTATGTATATAATGTATATAATGTAAGCAAATTTTTATTGAAAATGTCATTTCTAGACACTTTTTACTTGTTTTTGCGTTTTAAATGCTCTTGTTCTATCGCTCTTTCATAGATATAAGTGCTTAAAATGATCTACCAACAGAACAAGATATCTTGCTAAAATGTGATTGTTTGCAGTGAAAACGATTTCAGAGGCCGAGATCAATCATTTCCTACTTCCTATAACCATCATCATCATCATCATCATCATCATCATCATCATCATGAGGTGCTCATTAACACTAGACACGTTCTCCGTCTGCTTTTTCGCGTAATCCCTGCTGAAGCTGGCGGTACTCCGCAGTGTTAGTGTCCTCGTGCCGGTCCTGAGTCACCCACTCGTCCAGGCGCGCGCGCTGGTTCTGATCCAGGATTCCCATGCGGCTGTACTCCGACACCAGGTTTCTGTATCCTGCTTTGTAGTAGCC
Organism: Ictalurus punctatus; assembly: GCF_001660625.3. Taxonomy (NCBI): domain Eukaryota; kingdom Metazoa; phylum Chordata; class Actinopteri; order Siluriformes; family Ictaluridae; genus Ictalurus; species Ictalurus punctatus. Next base: position 77,487 of record NW_026521187.1, on the reverse strand, counting down.
TCGGATACCGTCATCGGACAACACGTGACTCTGAGACAGAACGCCTTCACCTGGACATACACGCAAGAATCTTATCAGCTGCAGCAACACGACAGCTCTTTTACTCTCAGACCATCAGTTACGCCGTGTTTAACGCCGTGTTGTATTCCTTGTCTTGTCCACTGTGCGTCCGCTGCTGTCTGTGACGTCCGCGATGTCCCGCCAAGGCCTTCGAGAACGTTACTTTATGATACTTTACACTTCTATTACTCTAATGACAATAACACTCTTTAATCTATCTAATCTAATATGTCAAAGATGACATTTACACCATATTAACGATTACGTTAATTTGTTTATTATCGGCGGAGCGTCCGCTGTGAATGAGCTGTTGCTATAGAAACGATGACGTATTAGAGCGTGCGTATTAATATAAACCTGCGCTGCGTTCAGAGCTGCTGTTATTAATGAATAGCGTTATTTATGAAACTAATCAGCAGTAACGTGGTGAAACTACGTAAAAATGCATGGGTCTAGCAGGACGAACACCTCCGAGGTTCTTACCTAGAGCGACTCTGAGCTTTTCTGAGGTCAGTGGGTGGTGTAGGATCATGCAGCGTTTCAGCAGAAGCTCTACGTCTCCACTGATCGTAGTGTCTGCTAGAAGATTCCTACAAAAAAACAAACAAACGTTAAAAGCAGATTCCATCTTTTCCGTTGAGTTTTAATGAAGTAAATAATCCACTGCTTAACATCTGTAACGCTGTGCCTAACGGTGGGAATGGTACCTGGCCATCTGGGAGATCCTGCTTGGGCCCGTAGTTAAAGCTCGTCTGTGATCCTGTCCCAGAACCTCCATGGCAATCAGGTTCTGTCCGTCACTGTCAGTCTTTATGCTGCTGATCAGATTATAAAGCTGCAGGTTTTTCTTTTTAAACTCGCTCACGTGTGAACTCGAGTTTGAGCTTTCCATGAACGCCTGAGCTTGTCTGATGGAGTCCTTGGGTGGAATGTGGCTCGTTTTGAGCGTCCCAGTGGTGTTGTTAGCGGACCTCCGAGCAGTTAGAACACTGTCGAGAGAGAGAGAGAGAGAGAGAGAGAGAGAGAGAGAGAGAATTAGAGACAACTTGTTAGAATGAAATCTTCTTCTTTAAACTGGTGGTCTAATTTCGAGCTCAGGTGAGTACTGGTCTTCCTCCAGCTGTACAGAATGAGGTAATGGACACCCCGCTGATGTACTACTGTAATACTGAAATGATCATTCTTTACTGGCGTATCAGTTTAATCCTCACACTTTATCACGGATCTCCGTACACGGTGCTGTTGTGACATGAATAAATAAATAAATCACCCCAGAGATCAGATACTTTACCGGTGATTTTCACCGACAAATCCGAGGTGGTACATTTTGATGAGGATGCGTTCGTCACTTCTGACGAATTTAACGCTCTGTAAGTATTCCTGCAGCGCAGCGTCGGTCTCCCTTTTACCTCCACCAGGTACGCCGTATTTCCCAGGGTTCCTCTGAGCGAAGTCATATCCTCTCTGGAGGTTAAGCACGGGTGCGTACGAGTCGAGGTTCGTCTGGATCTGCAGATTAAACACAGTCCTGATCACCTCGCGTCACATGTGCAGGTCCACACAGTGCAGAAATTCTCACAGCCACAAGCCAACCAAAAACTCTCATTATACCGTATACATCTCATATATCCACGGCATATCAATGTTTATTTAACCTTCATGGAAGGAGTCTCCAGTGTCAGCGCTCTGTAACAGTCAGAGGGGAAGCCGTAACTTTACGTTTCCCAAACCTTCATCACAGATTTACACTTCACTACTGGTTCTCACTCACACACACTGCCATTTAGTTTTTTTATCTGTTTAACATGAAGAGAGGGAACAGAGAGAGAGAACGGAGAGAATAGAAAGAATAGAGAGAGAATAGAGAGAGAGAAAAGAGAAAATAAGGAGAGAGAAAAGAGAGAAAATAGAGAGAGGGAATAGAGAGAGAATAGAGAGAGAAAAGAGAAAATAAGGAGAGAGAAAAGAGAGAAAATAGAGAGAGGGAATAGAGAGAGGGAATAGAGAGAGAGGGAATAGAGAGAGAATAAAGAGAGAGAATAGAGAGAGAGAATAGAGAGAGAGAATATAGAGAGAATAGAGAGAGAGAATAGAGAGAGAGAATAGAGAGAGAATAAAGAGAGGGAATAGAGAGAGAATAGAGAGAGAATAAAGAGAGGGAATAGAGAGAAAATAGAGAGAGAGAAAATAGAGAGAGAGAATATAGAGAGAATAGAGAGAGAGAATAGAGAGAGAATAGAGAGAGGGAATAGAGAGAGGGAATAGAGAGAGGGAATATAGAGAGGGAATAGAGAGAGAGAATATAGAGAGAATAGAGAGAGAGAAAATAGAGAGAGGGAATAGAGAGAGAGAATAGAGAGAGGGAATAGAGAGAGAATAGAGAGAGAGAATAGAGAGGGAATAGAGAGAGAATAGAGAGAGGGAATAGAGAGAGGGAATAGAGAGAGAATAGAGAGAGAGAATAGAGAGGGAATAGAGAGAGGGAATAGAGAGAGGGAATAGAGAGAGAGAATATAGAGAGAATAGAGAGAGAGAATATAGAGAGAGAATAGAGAGAGGGAATAGAGAGAGAGAATAGAGAGGGAATAGAGAGGGAATAGAGAGAGGGAATAGAGAGAGAGAATATAGAGAGAATAGAGAGAGAGAATATAGAGAGAGAATAGAGAGAGGGAATAGAGAGAGAGAATAGAGAGGGAATAGAGAGGGAATAGAGAGAGAGAATAGAGAGGGAATAGAGAGAGGGAATAGAGAGGGAATAGAGAGAGAGAATATAGAGAGAATAGAGAGAGAGAATATAGAGAGAGAATAGAGAGAGGGAATAGAGAGAGAATAGAGAGAGAGAATAGAGAGGGAATAGAGAGGGAATAGAGAGAGGGAATAGAGAGAGAATATAGAGAGAATAGAGAGAGAGAATAGAGAGAGGGAATAAAGAGGGAATAGAGAGAGAGAGAATAGAGAGAGAGAATAGAGAGAGTAAAGAGGGAATAGAGAGAGAATAGAGAGAATAAAGAGAGAGAGAATAGAGAGAGAATAGAGAGAGTAAAGAGGGAATAGAGAGAGAGAGAATAGACAGAGAGAATAGAGAGAGTAAAGAGGGAATAGAGAGAATAAAGAGAGAGAGAATAAAGAGAGAGAATAGAGAGAATAAAAAGAGGGAATAAAGTGAGGGAACAAGTGTTTTTATAGCTGCTATAACGTAAGTGAGAACAGGAAGTAACTCGTTTGAAAGGCACGATGTGGTGTTTTTAATAATCAACTTGCTGTGGTGTGAGAGGGATAGAACACTTGAGGGCGTGCTGTTAAAGGAAAATAATCAACTTTGGGGCTTTAACGATAACTCTGTTTCATCCCAGTTGTTGATTATTGTCCCATCACATCGCTCCCTGAGAGTTTTATTCCTTACTACGGAATTCTGATCCATATTTGCCGAGCCGAGCCGGACACTAACCCCACGATGAATCAGAGCCATAAATTAAATGTGCCTCACCTCCTTTATCACTTTCTCACGTAGCATCAAAGCTTCTTTCTTTGGGTCTTCTGTCTCGCCGCCCATTGCTCGGGCGAGTGCGTGATAAAGAGCATTCGGACGGTCCGAGTCCACGCTGATTATCCTGCCGTCATCTTGTACGACGTCAAAATGGCCGCTGTACAGCTGTGCAGCAGCTCTGTTTTTAAAAGGAAAAGATGTTGAGCACACGGTGTTCAGAAGCATCATCACTGAGATGTATTTCTATACGCGAGCTGCGTAGCGCTCTAGTGCCAGACTTACTGTGATGGATGCGGGGCATTCGCAGATTTGGTTAATCTCAGTTTTATATCACCTGCGGATTTGCTGGTTCCTGGGTAACGTTCCTCAGTGAGCGGTTTTCCGTTCTCATCGACGACAGCGAGTTGAATTCCTTTTCCATGGAGCAGATTACTTTTCGTGAGCACGTACACATCGAGGGCTGTAGCGGGCTGATCGGCTCGGCTCACATCTTCCACGTACCGCCTCAGCCGTGTCATGTCCACGTCCGACGGCTGTTCCGGTTCCCTGTGGCTCGCAGTCTTCTCGTTGTGTTTTTGCCTCTGGTCATGGAAGAAACGTTGAGTCGGTTGCCTGCTCATGACGCGGTCTACCGCCTGTCCAACGGCACTGCTCAACTGACTCTTAAATGTGCCGGTCATTAAAGACGCTATATGTTCGGAACAGGAACTGACGAATTGCTCAGAAACTTTCTCAGCGATAATCTGTAGCAGTTCTTTTTTAAGGCGTTGTACATCGTGTAGATTGTGTCGTCCGTCCTGGTCATATTCCGTCATGCCTTTCTGAAGCTCACTGATGCTCTCTAGAAATTCAGGAACAAATTTCTGGTCTATTATCTTCTTTGTCGGTACGGCCTCCAATATTTGAGCGAGACGTGTCGAGTACTCAGCTACTTTCAGAACCAGCTTTGCCATTTCAAACACACCTTTCGCCTTCTCCTTAACCATAATCTCTGCTGCTGCGTTACACACCTCGGAGAGTTTGCTGATAACCTCTTGTGCTGTGGTACAGTCCACTATGAGGTGAGGAGCGATATCTTCGCAGAGCACAGCGACCGATTCTCGTGTTTGCGTCTCATATTTATGGTCAATCTTGAAATTCACCTTTTCCAAGGCAGCTTTCGGAACACCTGAGCTGATGAACTCGGCAAGACTCAGATCCAGTTTACTGTTCCCCTTCACCGATGAAGTAACCATGTCCTTAAAACTTCTTCGTAAAATGTTCCCAAGAACTTCCTGAAGCGCTTTGTCGATGGCGTAGTTCATGGCAGTGACCACAGACTGTTTCCCGAGTTCCTGAACCGCGTATTTCGTGGCATGTTTGAAGTTCTGTCTGAGCGCTGTAGAAGATGCCATGTTTTTCAGTGTAGACTTAAAAGATGTCTGAGTGAGGGATGATACACCAGACTGAACGCTTCCTTTGAATGACATAAACGTCGCCTTTCCTGATTTGATGAATTCCGACGCAACAGAAGAGAAGGACTTGGTACCGTTGAGGAGACTTTTTGTCACTTTAAACACTGCGGTCACCGCTTTCTTGATAACGCTAAACCCGGCCGTTAGCAAAGCGAGCCCTATGCTGATACTCTTCGAGATTGCCCATGACACCCAATCGAAGGTGCCCTTTATCATCCCCTCGATTCCACTGATCATGTCCGACACCCCTTCTGAAATCAGACCCATTCCAAACTGGCTGGCTGTCCCAAGTGTCAGCGCACAGACTAGGATCCCAGCGATCACCTGCACCACCCCGAGTATGAAACAGATCAAAGCATCCAAGCAAAACTTGGGCTTTTTTTTCACCTCGAAAACAACACCGAGGCCGTAGTCGTATAAAGATCTCAGCTCGTTCGTGACGATGAAGTTCTTTTCTGCGGACAACATGTAGACAGAACAGTCCTCCGTAATGGCGTCGCTGTTGCTTTTCTCCAGCTCTCGAAGTTTAGTCAACGCGTTATCGATGTACGTCCTCCACGACTTAAAGATGTTCATTCTGGCCTCCATTTGACTCTGGAAGTTGTTGTTTTCTGTGCGGTGCTCAACGTTCCCAGTGACTGAGATGTTACACGAGACCATAGTGTTTGAGACTTCTGAGACATAGACATCAACGGATTTCTTTGCGTCTTCCAGCAGGTTCATAGCGTCGGCTTTATAGTTGTCCCCGCCGAGGTTGATGGTGATGTACGCCTGGTTGTAGAGGGCCACAGCCTTGTAGTGTGGGTCAAAGCTTGCAACTTTCTGCCAATAGGATTTGACTCCAAAGTCATCTCTGGATTTGTTTCGGCAGTACAGATCAGTTCTTACGATGGCCTGTCTGACGTGATCGTAGAAATGATCGCTTTCTCCTCGCAGCAGCTTTCTGCTTGTCTCGTCCGTCGTCCTGATAAGGTCTGCTTCAAGTTGTCTGAAGTCATCATGCCTGTTGATGTGCTCCTCATGAAGGGTCAACCACAAGGCCCAAGATTCTTTCATAGCGTTGACGGCAGGCTGATAATCAAACTTATGCTGATGATGTGTGAAGCAATCAGGAATTTTACTGAGCCGCATTTGCATGGGGTCCAGTTTTTCGTTCGGTGTGTAATGCCCATCAAAGTTCTTCAACAATGTACAAAATGTGGAAAACAGATCTTCCTTCAGGTTTATTTCAACCAGCTCGTCACTTTCCATGTCGTGGATTCGTTTAATTTCATAATCCTCTCTTAACTGACGCATGATTTCCACAGACTGACCTTGGTAAGCAGGTGCGAGATGATCACAGTTCACAACCATCTGGACCATCCCTGGATTGCCTTTCCGAGACGTACGACCGAATATTTGTTTCTCCACTCTTCGGTTGTGTGGAAAGTGAGTAAGAAGAATGAAAAGACCGCCACAATTATTCACGTTTTCATCAACCTTTATGTCTGTCCCCCGTCCTGCGAGATTCGTAGCAATGATGACTCTGCCTGCACAGAAGGTCTGTTTTTCAATGTCATGCTTCTCGCTGATGGTGTACATAGTAATCTGGTCTGCTTTAAATCTGCCGCCATCTTGTATTTTCACGTGGAGTTCATCTGCCGTTTTAACGTCCTCACAAATCACCAAGACGACTTGTCCTCTCTCTGCTACTTTCCATGAGGTCTCACAAATAGTCTGGATCCACTGGTGAGTCCCACCTTTCACCTGGATGACTGGAAGCTCGACCACACGCTTATGGCGATGTGCAGGTACGGTGTAACTCTTCGCTTCATAATATTTTGCCAGAAAGTCCTGATCTGCCTTCCCTCCTAATGTACCTGAAACACCAAATATACCATTCCTGCTGAGGTACCTTTTAAAGTAATGGAAATTTGACATGTAGTTTGTGACGTTGGATATCGGTGAAATCGCAAGTTGGTGCTTGAACTCCAAAAACTGCTGCAGTCCGTTACCCCACTTCTTGTTTTTCTCCAGCACTCCACTCGCTTTGAAGTCCACTGGAATGACGGCGTTACACTCGTGTCTGTCAGTTTCCTGTCCAGCGGCCGGCGAGGCGTCGATCATGTATTCTCGGCCCTGCGACATCTCAACAGCCCTTAGTGCGTTCCGGACAAAAACCTCCAACTGATTCTCAACATAGCTCTTCAAGAAAAAAGGGACGACGATGAAGGGGTCGGATTCTTCGGCCGTTTGGAGGTGATCCGAGTACTTGATAGACGAATTTATTGTCTTTACAGTCGCGTCGATCAGCGATTTCTCAGACAGGATTTCACACGCCAGTCCTCCGTCCAGCAGGAGCATTTCAACATTAAGGTCACCTTGTTTTTCCCGAGCGTGGAAACTTTTGGCTTTCTTCTTCTCTAAAGCATAGCACTTAAACACGGCGCTGCTCTCCAAGACCTCCTCAAATATGCTCAGCAGATCGTACTGTTGTGAAACTCCAAGTTTCTTCATGACTTCAGATAATGCTTTGGACATTCCATCCTCATTCCCATCACCATCGCTTTCATTCTCTTTCTTGCTCTCGGCTTGACGTATCATTTCGATGTCCTCCTGGGTGTAGAACCCCAAAGTCACTCCAGGCAACAAGATCTCGTTTGCTGAGAAGCTTTCTGTTTCCAGTCCCATAACGGCTGCTGTTACAGCTTTGTGGAAGTACTGTATCCTCGCTGCCCATTTGATCTCACCTGTTTCAAACATTTCAATTGGTTGACATGCAGATATCATGGCCCATATGCTGGAAAGCACTTGCTCCACATGCCTAAATCCACTAGATTCATGGGACAAGAACGTCACTTGAACTCCATTGTCCAAGGTCATGTAGTCCACTTCATCCACTATTACAAGCTCAAAGTTCCTGTCATTACGGGTAATCCTCTTCTCGAATTCCTGTTTAAGTGTGTCTGCTGCAAACACTCCCACTGTGCCATATACTATTTGTTGTCGGTAAGCATTTTTAAGATCTTCCTCATGTTTCTCAGGTGAAAAGGCACCTGAGAAAGCTGGAGGTACTACAGATGAGGTGACACCAAACATTTGAAACAGTTTACACCACTCTTCTTGGTCTCGCCGGGCGAGAAGCGGAGAGCTGGTCACAATGTCCACTTTTGTTTCACGAATAGCCATAATTGTCGCAAACATGGCTAAGATACAGGACTTGCCTTCACCTGTGCCAATCTCAAGAAGAGATCCTTTATTTTGCGTCAGCTGTGCCAGGAGGAGCAAAAGCAACGATGCTAGTTGTGTACGTCTTGGAAAATAGCCTGCTCTGGTGGTTTTGGTGCAGTCTCGCACGGCTAATGACATTCCAGTTAATACGTCTTTCAGAACGTTGATATCTGGGTCCGTAAGTTTAAGAGATCTTATCTTTCTTTTCAAATCATCGATCTCGGTAAGTTCCTTCGATTCACATTTTGGGAGTTCCGACTCCAGGTATCTAAGCACATCCTTCAACGGCACCAAGACTTTCTCTGGGCAGTTTGCTTCACGAAGTTCCTTCACGATCATCTCAGCATCTTTCTCCGGGATGTATTTTACTTGCTCTTTAAGAAACATTAAAGGGTTTTCATTGCTAAGAGCAGAGACCACGAGGATGCAGTCCAGGTGGTAGGTTTGCGCGGTGTGGAGAACTGAATCGAGTTGATCATACTTGATAGCTGGACTTTTGATAATGAACAGCATTATTTCCGTTGGTGTCCAGATTCTGTTGAACAACATTTGACCCAAAATGTCCTTACCTTGTGGTGACAGGTCTGAAATCGTGTCGAGTACGTTTAATAAAATGCGTTCAGCCAAAGTCGGGTTTGTGGCATGAAGCTGCTCCATCAATCCCAAGAGGAAGTCGTACTTCTTCTCCCAGCCGAGCAGCTCATTTCCATCATCTTCAGCGTCTTCACTGCTACTGTACAGAATGAACTGTAGAGATGCCTCAAGAACTGTGAGCTTCTCAGTAAGAGACAGTTCGTTATACCCTACGGCGTGATCGAAGGTGAACTGAGACCATACTGAAAGGCCGTTTTCTCTACAATATTGGACTGCGATTTCATTCTGGAGCGTCTTAATCCTGCCCCAGATCTTGTAGTGCTGTATCTCTTCATCTTCTGTGATCTGGTACTTTAACAAAAGCGCTTTGAATTTTTCTTCAACATCAATAACCTACAGAAATAAATGTGCAAAGATGTCACTTAGTAAAAAGAGATATTTTATCACGTGCTCAATCCGTATTAAAGTCGTACCTCGTCCCTCTCGATCGCAGCAGCGTCGTCTTCTATCTGCTGTTGGAGAACTTGTGTACGTTCATGATGCTGTTCCTGACCTCTGAAGCGCTGTTTCTCGCGAAGCCGCTGAGTTGCTTGAGAAAGCTTGTGTCTGGATGATTCGCTCTCTCTGTTCAGCTCCTCCTGGATCCTTCTCTCACGTTCCAAACGTTCCAGATGTTCTCTCTCCTCCGCTTGCTTTTTCAGTCTTTCATCTTCTTCAATTTTTCCTGTTCATCAGACACCTCTGGGTTAGAAACAACTTAAAATAAGCAGATTATACCTTATGGTTTTATGGGTTATTTAACTTGCACCGACAATAATTTCTCCATCTGGGGATTAATAAAGTATTATCTTATCTTATCTTAATTACCCGCTATCACAACAACAACAAACACGTAACATGCTGCTTTCCTTTCTGACATGCCAACATTTTTCTTTTAGGAAAGTCATGTTTGGAAATCTCAAATGTTTTTGTACTGACTCAATAATGCAGACTTCATAAAATAAAGTATCTATAACAAAATTTATACTAAAAAAGGGTGCCCAAGACTTTTTGCGCAGTACTGTATATACTGTATACATATCTATAAAAGCTGGTCTGTTTGGCTGTATAGTGTAGTGCAGAACTGATATGTTAGCAGGACCTTACCGTAATTGGGACAGTAATGAGTGCCGCCCTCGGAGG